>NC_056725.1:351175581-351350581 GCF_019279795.1 Protopterus annectens | reverse complement strand
TGTAGACCATTAACAAATGTTTGTTGGAAAGAAGGAAGGGATAGACAGCAGACTGCAAAATTTATTTATATTTATTTTTATTTAAAACGTTTTATCCTTGAGTTTCACTGTTTGTTGGAAGTAAGGGATAGATTACAGATAAGATTTACTTTGATTTATATTTTATTTTTATCTCTGGTTTTCAATGTTTTTAAGAAGGTCAGTTTTGCAAGTAATTAAAATAAATAAGTATGTGCACTCGAGAGCATTAATAACCAACAACTGAGTAAAAGAAGCAAAAATATGAACAAACTCCATTAATGATACACCAAGCGTTTATTCCCACAAAATTAAGTGCTTCCACCCCCTCAACAGCAGACTTCATCAGAATGCAAATCTTAAAGCGCCATTCCCTTGTATAAAATAATGACGCACTGACAACATCTTTATTTAAAAAGATAGTGAACAGATTTCATCACCATAACAAATACCCTTAGAATAAAATAAATACAGAGTAAAACATTAGAAAAAGGTAGTCTGTAGTAATGTTAAAAATATATTTTAAACTAAAATCCATGGAATTCATTTAAACAATTTATTATAGACAATTAGCATTGTATAGTTTTTCAGCACAGAGTTTAAGAACTGGTTGAATCATGGCATTCTCATCAAGATCTGGGGTAGCAGCATTTAATCTGAAATAACAAGTTTTCCCATTCACCTTGTGGGTTATTTTCTACTTCTTGCACTATACCAAAGCTATTTTTTGTACTTTTACATATAAGCCCACAATCCACACATCCCTACTAAATATAGGATACACCTCTCCCCAACTACAGAAAAAAGCCTTAAAAAACATTAAAAACAAAATCCCAGATCTACATGCACATCTTTCTCTGTACTCACCCGACATAGTCCTGGTCACAGAAATCTGGCTAAAACAAGACATATCTAACAATTAAATAATTCCCCCCAGATATAACCTGCTGCATAAAGATCAACTATTTAAAAAAGGTGGTGGCATTGCTATCTTGTTTAAAAACCACTTCAATATAGAATATCAGGATCTGTCACTACCAACATTAGGAGCAGCAGAAATTATGCTCTCCAAACTATACATTAATAACAATACAAACATCAACATAATTGGATGCTACATTCCACCGGGTGAGAACATAGACTCCTTAGAAAATCTACTGCATTGGACTGCCAACTCTCTCCCCCAAGAAACTATTATAATTGTTGATTTTAATATTGACTGGCTAACTTGTAACTCCAATTACCCCACTAACATTATTAATCTTCATGGTTTTACCCAACTAATCCAGTCTCCAACTAGAGCTGATAAAAAATCTAAGAGGCATTCCATCCTTGGCTGGATGTTAACTAATAGACCTGATCAAATTAGTCAATAAGGATGCTTAGTAGATAGCCTAAGTGATCACTCACCAGCCTTCCTAACCATACATTGAACTAATGTAGCCAAACCCACCATATACCATGAAATTTGCAACAAAAAAAATGCTTCAACTCCAGTAACTTTATATCAGCACTGAAAAGATGCAACTGGCTCCACTTGAAAACTTTAAACCTAGATGAGGCTATTTCATACTTTAATTCCACCTTCCTTGAAATTCTAAACTATCATGCACCCCCCAGAACCATCAGAATTAAATCAAACTATGCCCCCTGGTTAACTAAAGAGACTAGATCCTAACTACAGAACAGAGACAAAGCCTGGTCATACTGGCAAAAAATAAATACCCTTGCTGCAAGACAAAAATACTTGGAACTTAGACATTTGACAAAAAAAAGCTATTATCATAACACACAAATTAGACAACAAAACAATCCTAAGAAGTTTTGGATGGCCATCAACAATAAATTACAACCAGAAAAAAATGTGACCCCTACCTCGGTAACTGCAGATAGCTCAACCGATATAGCAATTCAATTCAACAAATATTTTAGAGAATCCATCCTAGCCCTAGCTAACTCTCAGAATCAGTCCACAAGCAATAAGTCACCAAATAACAACAGTATGGAGCAACAGTTCACATTACAGCCTGTTCCTATGCCCACAATTACAAAACTACTTACTAAGCTAAAGCCAACAACCCCCTCAGCCGATAAACTACCTGACGAATATCTAAAAATTGTTAATGGCCAGTCGATTCTTATAAACTGCTCTATTAAAGAAAAGCTAGTCCCCCGGCTCTGTAAAATCACATATATTACACCATAAAGGGGGCAAGTCAAAAGAACTTAGCAATTACCGCCCAATAGCTAAATTATCTCCCCTCTCCAAAACCCTTTAAAGGTGCATCCATAACAAATCATGACCCACCTTAACTCTAATAATCTACTTATTACAACGCAACATGGTTTTAGACCTCCCCACAGTACTACTACCACCCTTCTGTCTTTCAAACAGTAAATAACCATCAAAACAAAAGAAAATTAATCTCAGCTACCTTTATTGATCTTTCCATAGCATTTGACAAGGTCTATCATGACAAACTAATCAACTCTCTTTCAGAACTAAATCTTGTCTACCCAAGTATCTCCTAGTTCAGGAACTGCTTAACTGACAGCAGGCTGTCAGATGGCAACAAGTACTCTCACCTCTACTACCAGTCTCACTAGGGGTCCCACAGGGTTTGATCCTCAGACCTCCGCTGTTTTCTTTATTTACCAACAAACTTCCTACAGCCACACTACAGGCCTCAGTCATCCAGTATCTGGATGACTCCACACTTATCTGTGCCTCTTTTTTCCCTCCATGAACTACAAGTAACACAAGCTTCCTTTCTCTCTGTAGAAAACTGGCTTACAGAGTAACAGTTAATAATAAATCCCAACAAAACTAAGCTCCTCATCTTTCCACCCTCACAGTACTCAACACATAGCCCAACTTTTAACATCATCTTTAGTAACTATACAGTCATATCCCCAGTCAACCACACCAAACTGCTGGGAGTAGAAACTGACAGCAACATGAAATTCAACATACATATATCCCTAACAAAAAGCTAGGTCTCCTATATAGAAAAAAATTCCTAACAGCACGAGAGCCACTATAGCTCATATTTATCTCATCTCTACCCTGCTCTATGCCTCCCCAATCTCACCAATATTAGAAAAGCAGACCTATCTAAGATGCAAGCTTTTTATAATAAAATAGCAAAATTTGCAACTAATTCCCCTTTTAGAACACATCACTGCATTATTCTCAAACAGCTTAACTGGCTTGAACTTCCCCATCTTCTACTATATAACCAATTCATACTATCACACAACTTGCTTTACTACCCTGACAAAACCCCTTCCCTTCAAAACATACTGCACCCATGCACCAAAACAAGAGTCCTTAAATCCAACCACAGACCCCTACTACAAGTATCTAAAGCCAGTAACTCTGCAGGTGCATCCCTCTACAGCAATATTATTGCTAACCAATGGGACAGCCTTTCCCCACAATATCTTAACCATAGTTTCCACTACTTCCTTCAAAACAACCCTAAATCTCATCTACTGAATTCTCGGCTCTGTAACTGATACCCTCAGATAACTTCTTAAAACCCCTGCTATTCTCTCTCTTAACTCCTCTCCACTAATACTTGCTATCCAACTCTTGTCACTGCTCACTTCCTCATCAGTCCTGCCCTTCTTCCTCCTGTTTTCACTACTTCCTCATGACTTCTTAATCAGACCAACTAATAACTTTTTTTAACTTTTGATTTCTGATGAGCTGTACATAGTTTGCAATTTTATATTCAAATTATATCATGTGATATATGTATTAATCACATAGCTCATGTTCACCAACTTGACTACTGATCTATATTTTCATCCCAAGTGATGCTCTCCAACTTTTCTTCTTCTTTTGGCTGCTCCCGTTAGGGGTCGCCACAGCAGATGAACTGTTTCCATTTCTTCCTGTCCTCTGCATCTTGCTCTGTCACACCAACCACCTGCATGTCCTCTCTCACCACATCCATAAACCTGGCAGCTTCATCCTTAGCATCTTTTTCCCAATATACTCTGCATCCTTCCTCAGCACATGTCCAAACCAATGCAATCTTGCCTCTCTGGCTTTATCTCCAAACCTTCCAACCTGGGCTGACCCTATAATATACTTATTCCTAATCCTGTCCATCCTCGTCACACCCAGTGCAAATCTTAACATCTTCAGCTCTGCCACTTCAAGCTCTGACTCCTGCCTTTTTGTCAATGCCACTGTCTCCAACCCATATAACACAGCTGGTCTCACTACCCTGTTGTAGACCTTCCCTTTCACTCTTAGTGGTACTCTTCTGTCACAAATCACTCCTGACACTCTTCTTCACCCACTCCATCCTGCCTGTACTCTCTTCTTCACCTCTCTTCCACACTCACCATTACTCTGTTGATCCCAAGTGCTTAAACTCATCCATCTTTGCCATGTCTACTCGTTGCATCCTCACCATTCCTCTATCCTCCCTCTCCTTCACACACATATATTCTGTCTTAGTCCTGCTGACCTTCATTCTTCTTCTCTCTAAAGCATATCTCCACCTCTTCAGGGTCTCCTCCACCTGCTCCCTACTCTCTACAGATCACAATGTCATCTGCAAACATCATAGTCCACGGGGACTCCTGTCTGATCTCATCTGTCAACCTGTCCATCACCATTGAAAATAAGAAAGGGCTCACAGCTGTTCCTTGACATAATCCCACCTCCACCTTAAACGCATCCGTCACTCCCACCGCAGACCTTACCACTGTCACACTACCCTCATACATATCCTGTACCACTTTTACATACTTCTCTGACACTCCCGACTTCCTCATGCAATACCACAACTCCTCTCTAGGTACCCTGTCAAATGCTTTCTCTAAATCCACAAAGACGCAATGAAACTCCTTCTGACCTCTGTACTTTTCCATCAACACTCTCAGAGCAAACATCACATCTGTAGTGCTCTTTCTTGGCATGAAACCATACTGCTGATCACTAATCATCACCTCCCTTCTTAACCTAGCTTCCACTACTCTTTCCCATAACTTCATGCTGTGACTGATCAGTTTAATCCCTCTGTAGTTACTACAGTTCTGCACATCACACTTATTCTTAAAAAAATCAGTACCAAAACACTTTTTCTCCATTCCTTGGGCGTCCTCTCACTTTCCAAGATTTCATTAAACAATCTAGTTAAAAACTCCACTGCCATTTCACCTAAAAACCCCCATGCTTCCACAGGTATGTCATCTGGATCAACAGCCTTTCTGTTCTTCATCCTCTTCATAGCTGTCCTTACTTCCTCCTTGCTAATCCACTGCACTTCATGATTCACTATCCGCACATCATCCAACCTTCTCTCCCTCTCATTCTCTTCATTCATCAACCCCTCAAAGTACTGTTTCCATCTGCTCAACACACTCTCCTCACTTGTGAGTACGTTTCCCTCATTATCCTTTATCACCCTTACCTGCTGCACATCTTTACTAGCTCGGTTCCTCTGTCTAGCAAATCGGTACAGGTCCTTTTCTCCCTCCTTAGTGTCCACCCTTTTATACAACTCTTCATATGCCTTATCCTTAGCCTTCACCACCTCATTCTTTGCCATGCACCTCATCTCCTTATACTCTTGTCTACTTTCTTCATCTCTTTGAAAATCCCACTTCTTCTTCGCCAACCTCTTTCTCTGTATACTCTCCTGTACTTCTTCATTCCACCACCAGGTCTCCTTGTCCTCCTTCCTCTTTCCAGATGTCACACCAAGCACCTTTCTAGCCATCTCTCTTACTAGCTCTGCTGTAGTTACCCAGCTACTTGTCTACTGTCAACCAAATTGTCAATGTCTGTAACTGATTTTGAATATTTGTCAATGATTGTAACTTAATCTGGATATTGTTATATGTGGAGCTTTTCTCCCCGGGCCTTTGCTGAAATAGGACCTGTGTCCAGTCAGACTTTTACATTAAACAAATTTAAAATAAAATAAATAAATATACATATTTAGCTAGAGCATTATTCAGATTCTTTTTTTGAATGTCATAGTTGTGTTCATAGATCCTAAGGGTCTTTCTCTCTTTCCAATATAAAAACTAGGACATACAGAGCATTTAGGTAAATATACAATGTGAAAAGTGGAAGATTTCCCTTTCTGCAGTGTTAAAGTTGAACCTAGAGTGTTATCTAATTTTATGGAACCTTCTTTTAAAGTATAGGAATACTGTATATAAAACCTCATCTAGTAGTTGCATTATTAAATGTATTGCTTCCTTTAGCCACCTTATGGTTTTCCAATACATTCGTAAAATTGCTTGCCATTTTAAAAGCAAACAAGGGATTAGGCCCAAGTGTTTTAAAATGATTAATGACCTCTCCAAATTTACAAGTTTTGCCTTATGTTCTAATTGACCTTGAACAATCGCTATCTTATACCACACAGGTTCTCTTGAACTTAGCAATTGAACTTTCACCGTTAATAGGTTGGGTCACATGCCCATAAAGGCCTGTATCCAAAAGCACCCTATATTTCATACCCCACTCAGCCTTTACATTTTCCTTAATTTTCTTAAGCAAGTTTTCCAGGTGTCCCCTTTATATATACATCACTGTAGACATCATTCTAACAACTCTAATAAGTTGCCCCTTGGCTAAATTTTTCTTAAAAGTCAAGGGTTGAAAACTTTTAAAATGTAAAAGTTTTTGAATTTAGATTTCCTGTATATCTTTGATTTAAACCCAATATCAAAATGTTGGATATTTGCATCTAAATAATTGGTACTTTCTTTGTCAAAATTGTAAGTAAAGTTTAAAAAGCCAATAGAACTCAGATGATAGTTGACAACTTCCTTAACTATCTCATCTGGTCTGTCCAGTAAAATAAATACATTATCTAAATATCTAATATATAACTTGCAATATTTAAAAAAGTCCAAATTAAAAACAAGGGATTTCTCCCATGCCAGTAATACTACATTTTGTATGTAGCACCCATAGTCAGTCCTTTAACTTACCATGCTCCTACCAGTTATTGCAAATGTTATGAATCAACAGGTTCTTAAACTTAGCGCTGCAAAACTATAAAATGCTAATTGATTGTCTGTAGGTAAATTGTTTAAATGAATTCCATGAATATTAGTTTATAATTTATTTTTAACATATTACCAGAGACTAACTTTTTGTAATGTTTTACTCTCTCTATTTCATTTTAAGGGACTTTAAGGTTGATGAAATATGGTCACTGTCTTTTTAAATAAGGATGTTTTCAGGGTATCATTGTTTTATATAAGGAAATGACATTTTAAGATTTGCATTCTGATAAAGTCTACTGTTGAGGAAAGAAAGCACTACATTTTTTGATTGCTAATTTATGTTTCCTTTGATTTTCACTGTTCGATGAAAATATAGATTGTGAATAGAAGCATTACTTTGATTACCTTAATACCTGCAATTTCCACTGATACTTGACTGAAAGGGATAGATTATACATAAGAAGATGCTTTCCAATTTACTTTCTATTTCCTACCTCAGATTTGTAATTTTTGATGGAAGAAAGGTATAGATTGTAGAATGAGAATTTATTTTGATTTATATTCTTTCCTCTGATCTTCACTCTTTTTCAGAAGTAAAAGATTATAGACAGACTTATTTTGATTTGTTTTACGTTTACTTCTAATGTTCATTGTTTTTAGGATGAAAGGGAATAGATTGCAGACAGGAAGATTTATTTTAATTTCTGATTTATTTATTACCTGTGATTTTCACTACTTGTGTGACAAAAGTGATAGATTGTAGACATAATGATTTATTTTGATTAATATTTTGACCACTGATTTTTCACTGTTGGATGTAAGGGATACACTGCAGATAAGAATACTTTGTTCTAATTAACATTTTATTTTTTATCCCTGATTTTCACTGCTTGTTAGACATAATGGGTAGATTACACAAAGGAATACATATTGATTTGTTTCATTTATTTACTTCTGATTTTCACTGTGTGTAGGACAAAAGTAGAGGCTGCAGATGGATTTATTTTGATTAATATTTTACCCCCAATGTTCACTCGTTGTTGGAAGATAAGGATAGATTGAAGATAGAAATATTTAATTTGTTTTATATTTTTGTCTGAATTTCACCAATTTTTGGAATAGAGGAAAAGATAGTACACAGGCAAACTCTGTACCCTTCACAAAAGAACTACTCCTCTATAAATTCACCTAGACTATAGACCTGATACTCCAGAGCTTATCTAAGACCATACAGTATTGATTTGTAGTTTAGTGTGCTAACTGCTTGTAAGAGAAAATTTATTTTGATTTTTATTTTAGTTTTACCACTGGTTTTCACAATATATTGTAAGAAATTGATAGATTGTATATGCAAAGTTTTTTATTAGTATTTTGTTGTTTTACCTCTGATTTTAACTGTCAGAGCGAATTGATTTTTGACACAAACTCTAGCCATCCAAAGGGCCTGGTTATCTATGAATTTAAGCAGACTGTAGATAGAACACTTTATGGCTTATCTAAAACAATGTAATGTTTGTGACTGGTGAATGTTCAACTGCTTGGAAAGAAAATAAGTCTCTTGGTTTAAATGTTTATTTTTACTTTAATTTTTCACGGTTTGTAAGAATAATGGGATATACTATAGACTAAGAAGTTTATTTTTTATTGATAATGCATTTTCCCTGTGAGTTTCACTATTTGAAGAAAGGCATAGGTTGTAAAAAGAAAGCTTTATTTTGATTGGTATTTCATTTTTCTGCCACTTTTTTTTTTGTTATTTTTTGAAATAAATAAAGGGATAGATCCCAGAAATTAATATTTATTTTTATTTGTTTATTTTTATCTCAGATTTTTATTTTTTGATGGAATAAAGATATGGATTGTAGATTCCAGATTTATTTTGACTTGTATTTTTATCTTTGATTTTTTTCTGTTGTAGGAAGAAAGAAAAATCTAGCAAAGCTACACTTTCCACTGTGTGACACCTTAAAACTCTTGTATCAGAGGCAACATGGGATATATGCAAATTACCCTTTAAGGATACAAGATGTTTCATCTAGATGGCAATATTGTAGGAAGAATGGGAATACTGCAGACAGGAAATATTTATTTTAATTTATAAATGATTTGTTACATGTGATTTTTCAGTGTGTGAAGAAATGGCTGTATTGTACACAGGAAGATTTTTATATATATATTTTTTCCTTCTGATTTTTGCTGTTAGAAATGTGATATATTACACACAGGAATATTTATTTTTATTTATATTTATTTTACTTTTACCTCTGATTTTCACTTTTTGTTGAAAGAAATGAATAGCCTTCAGACAGGAAGATTTATTTTAATTTGCAATTTTATTTTACTTGTGATTTTCATTTTTGTGCGAAGAAAAGGACAGACTGTAGAAAGGAAGATTTATTGTGATTAATATTTTATTGTTTACCTCTACTTTTCAATGTTTTTTGAAAGGGAAATATAGTAGAAAGGTAAACTCTACACTTCACAATGGGACTACTTGGCTCTAAATTCACGAACAACACTCTCCAGATCTTATCTGAGACCATGCAAGGCTGTTTTGTGATTTATTGTGCAACTACTGGTAAGAGAACATTTATTTTGATTTATAATTTATTGTTTTCCACTGAATTTTCACTGGGAAGTTTTTCTTTTTTATTTGTATTCTTGTTTTCTTACCTCTGATTTAAGGCACACAAACTGTAGCCCTTCACTGGATCTAGTCAGCTATGAATTCACACAGTACAATTCAGGCCTTATCTAAATTTATAAAATGTTGGTGAGTGATTCAGTGTTTAACTGCTTGGTAAGACGAGATGTATTTTGATTTACATGTTAATTTTTTCATCAGATTTTCATTGTAATATACTGCTGACAGGAAGGTTTATTTTGATTAGTAATTTAAATTTTCTGTGAGTTTCACTGTTTGAAGTAAGTGATAGATTACAGGCAGGAAGGTATATTTTGATTTATATTTTTGCACAATTGCTTGTTAAGAAAATATTTATTTTGATTTATGTTTTATTTTTTAACACTGATTTTCACTATTTGATGAAGAAAGTGATAGCTTGTAGACAGGAAGATTTATTTTGATTTTATATTTTTCCTCTGATTTTAAGTGGTTTATGGATAGATAGTAGACAGGTGGCTTTATTTTCATTTATATTTATTGTTTCCTTCTAATTTTCATTGTTTGGAGAAACCAGGGGATATACTAAAGACAAGAAAAGTAATTAATTAGTAATTTATATTTTACCCATTATTTTCATTATTTGTATTAAAAAAGGTAAAGACTGCAGACAGGAAGATTTTGTTAACTAGGTATAGATTATACATTGAAGATTTATTATTTAGATTTTATTTTTTATTTCTGACTTCACTGTTTCACTGTTTGTAAGAAGAAAGGGAATTAAAAGCACACAGAAAAAATTATTTTAGTTTGTGATTCAAATTTGATGAGATGGACTAGAACTTGCATAAAAAATGGACAAATTTAGAAACTTGCTAACTTCTTCAATTAGCCGACTAAAAATGCCAAGAGAACAATAATTTGACTTTCAATTAGTCTTTATATATCAATGGCAAACAAGCCTTATGCTTCAGAGATTATATATATATGTTCAAGACATTATTAATAAATATTACATCAACATTTGAGTGCTTTCATTCATTTTATGGTTACAGGTTGAACTTCTTCAGAAATGTGACTCAAATTGTGAGAATATAGAGTTTTTTTTAGAAAAATAGGTGGGTGTGTGAAGCTAGGGATTGCTTGCATCACGTCTTTCATTTTATCATACATCTTATATAAAGGTCCCATGTAGGAAGCTAAGGATTGCTTGCATCACTTCCTCCATTTTAGTGTGCACCTTATATTAAGGTTCCCATTGAGACCTGGGGGGGTATGTTTGCTTTAAGCTTAATTTGCCATTGCAGTTCCCTTACCTCTAGCAAGGTGGTGTAGTCCCCAAACAACCTCTCCTGGTTTTCAAATACTGAAAATTTGAACTGAGGGTTGTCTGTGCAAGTAAAAGTGTGCCTAGCTAGGGCATTATTCTCCTCTCTGGCTCTTATGGCCTGTCTATGTTCCTTTATTCTGTCACTGAGTTTTCTGATGGTTTTGCCTATATAGAAGGAATCGCAGGAGGAACAGATAGCTAAGTAAACTAGGTTCATAGAGTGGCAATTGTTAGAGCTATTTAGAGTAATAGTGGTGTTTCTGCTAGATAGCTACCACATTTCTTCATGCTCCTGGGTTGGTGGACATGGTTAATGATAGCATTGTCTGTTTTCTCTAACAAAGTTTTCAGGGAGTTGGTCTTTTGGTAGCAAAAATCAGGGGCATCTCCTAATAGTCACCCCAGTTTTTGGTTGTTTGTAATGGGATCCCAGTCTTTCTTTATGATCCATGTAAGACTCTTAGTGTCTCTTGAGACAGGAAGGGGGAATCTAGGAGTGAGTTCCTTCACCTGTTTGGGTTTCACTGTGAACCCTGCTTTCAGGAGGAGGGGAAATTTGGAGTGTCTACAAGAGTGAATTTCTTTTTCCACCATCTCCAGTAGGTATGGAGGGTAATGCCTTTCTGTTTTAGTATCTGGCTTTCTTTGAGGAAGGACTCCAACTTGCTGACTAGTCTGCTAAGTCTAATATACTAGCCCCTGACAATATTCCTTTTTATGAAGGGAGGGTGCTAGCTGTTATAGTCCACTTAGTTGTTCCTAAATGACCAATTCCTGTAAATGTTGGAAGTTAACTTCCTGGAGGGGGGTCTAGGGTCAGGGAGATGTCTAGGTACTGCACCTCATGCCCATTGCCAGACAATGAAAAATCCAACAAAGGAATTCTTTCTTTCATGGTCCTTATGAAATCTTTGAGTTCTGCTTCTCTACCATGCCACAGGAAAAAAAGATATCATCTATGTATCTCTTACAGATGGTATCTTTGTTATTTTTTCTTTTACATTGAGATCAAACCCTAGTAGGAAAGATAGTCTCTAGGCAGCAATGCACATGTTCTTGGCCTCATCCCACTCTATTGTCTCTCCTGTTTGAGTTATTTTCTCTCAATATGGGTTAATTGGACTTCTTTCTGAGAATTTTAATTCTTTTAACTAATTACATATGCATGATTTGTTGCTTCTGAATAAAGAACTCCCAACATAAGCTGCACTGCCCCAAAAACAGCCTAGGAAGAGAGAAGAAAAGGAGCCCACCGTAGAAGAAGTAAGAGCAGCACTAATGAAAATGAAGTCTGGGAAAGCAGCAGGCACAGATGAGGTCACAGCAGATATGATAAAGATGCTGGGTGAGATAGGGGAGAAATGGCTCCTGAAAGTACTAATGGTAGTGTGGAGAGAAAGGCATATCCCAGATGACTGGAGAATAAGCATACTCATGCCAGTGTAAAAGAACAAAGGGGACATCCACAACTGTGGGCAGTACAGAGGCATAAAACTCCTATCACATTACATGAAAGTTCTGGATAGGGTGATTGATAAATGGATGCACAGAATAGTAGAATGTAAGATGGAAGATGAACAGTTCGGATTCAGATCAGGATCCAGCACAACTGACCTGATGTATGCAGTGAGACTGATACTTGAGAAGCAGCTAGAGATGAGGAGAGAATCCAACTGGGCATTACTAGACTTGGAGAAAGTCTATGACAAGGTCCCACGCAAGCTGATCTGGGCAGTACTGTGATAGTTTGAACCCTCAGACATTGGTAGTACTAGTGCAGGCTATGTACAAGGACTCAATGACTCACATACAAACAGTGTTCAGCCTCACAGTGGTGTTTCTAGTGGGAGTGGACATACAACAGGGTTCAGCTCTGAGCCCACTGCTGTTCATACTGGTGATGGACTACATTAGCAAACAGGTCAGAGGAGACAGATCAACAAAGTTGCTGTATGTAGATGATGTGGCATTACAGGCAGACTCTGAGCTAGAACTTCAGCAAAGGACAGAAGAATGGAATGCAAAATTGAAGGCACATGGGATGAAAATAAGCACAGATAAGATGGTGGTAATGGCAGCAAATTTGAGGAATCAGAAGAAGCTGAGACTAGAGATAGAAAAGAAGATAGTGGAACAGGTAAACAGCTTCAAGTATCTGAGTGGGGTTAGAAAGGTTGTTCAAAACTTCTTGTGCAATTACTTAGGATGAAGAGGTTTATTTTGATGCTTTATTTTTAACTCTGATTTTCACTTTGTCGAAATAGTAGGATAGTTTCTAGATAATATGATTTCTGGAATTATTTTATATCTCATCTCAGATTTTTAATTTTTGATGGAAGAAGGTGTTGATTGAAGAATTATTTTGATTTATGCTTCTTACCTTTGTTTTTTGTTGGAAGTAAGAGATAGCGTACAGTCAGGAAGATTTTGAATTACATTTTATTGTTTACCTCTGATTTTCACTGTTGGAACAAAGATAGAATGTACACAGGAAAAGTATTTTGATTTATTTTCAATGTTTTTGGAAGAAAGGTAACGATAGTAGAGTGGCAAACTTTACTGTCTGCAAGGGAACTACTCAATAAAAAGTTCTCTCAGACTGTTGACAGGACGCTCCATAGTTTATCTGAGATGATAGACCGTTGGCTTGTATTTTATTGTGCAATTGTTTGTAAGAGATTTATTTTGACTTGTATTTTCTTTTCATCATAGGTTTTTTCACTGTTGAAAGAAAGGGATTGTTGATTATTGATTATACATTGGAAATTCTTACTTGTATTTTTTTTTTGCAACTCTATAAGTTTTTTTTTTTTGGAAGAAATTAATTTTTAGAAACACAAACCAAGCAGTCCAAGGAGGTCTAGTCAGCCATGAATTCACACAGATTTTAGACCGTACACTCCAGGGCTTATTTAAAATCATGCATTTTTGGTGAGCAATTAAAAGTACAACTGCTTGTTAAGACATGATGTGTTTTGATTTAGAAGTTAATTTTACCTCACATTCTCACAGTTTGTAGGAAGAAATGGATACACTGTAGACAGGAAGTTTTATTTTGATTGCTAAATTATTACCTCTGTGCTTTTCACTGTTTGAAGGAATAGATATAAACAGGAAGCATTATTTTGATATACATTTTCTTTTCCTGATTCTGATTTCCACTATCTGGTGAAAGAATGGGTTCTAGCTATGAAGACTTATTTAGATTTATATTTCATTTCCTACCTCAGATTTTTAATTTTTGATGGGAGAAATTTGTAGATTGAAGATGTTCATTCTTTGCTGGAAAGAAGGAGTAGAGAGGAAGATTTATTTTGATTTATATTTCTACTTGTGATTTTCACTGTTTTTTTGGAAGAAAGTGATAAACTGTAGACAAGATCTTTACCCTTCGCAAGGAGATTACTCAGCTATTAATTCAGCCAGAATATACTCCAGAGGTTATCTGAGACAATACAGTGTTGGTTTGTGATGTATTTTGTACAGCTGCTTATAAGGCAATATTTATTATGATTTATATTTTATTTTTTACCACTGAGTTTCAATAAGTCTTTAAAGGAAGTGATACTTTATAGACAAGAAGGTTTATTTTGATTTGTATTTTTTTACCTCTGATTTTCACTGAATTATTGAAGATATGGATAGAGAGTAGGCAAGAGGTTTTCATTTTGATTTATACTTTATTTTATTAAACTAAAAAAAGAAAAAGAACTGGTCTAGTTTAGAAGATGAAAAACTTAAATACAGAAAAAATTTCAGGTCTATATCAGAACACCAAAAGTTCTTACATCGACCCCTAATCAGCAAACGCTGACAACATCGAACATTCAGAACAGCAAATTTTTTCCTAGAGAAAAAAATTGCTGTTCCAAAACACATACACACAACACAAGCACACCAAACAAACAGCAATTCACACCCATACACCCAAAATCTTACAGCTAACCCTACACTAAACTGTACAAACACCACTAACTATCCACTTACCTTAATCCAAACTCTAACCCTAAGGTCTGTCACTATATTGCACACTCACCTCACCCATGCCCTGACCCTAACTCACCTAACCCACTCTAACCCTCACATCCACACAATTGCACACATACCTCTCTCATGCCCTAACCCTAACTCACCTAATCCATGCCCAATTGCACACTTACCTGAACCCGACCTATAACTGTCCACCACAGAGCTGAAAATAGCAAAACAGAAATGGACAACTGAATTCTTTCCCTAGGAAAAAATTTGGTTAGCTGTTTCGTTATTTTAAGCGTTCGATGAATAGGGGCCGATGTAAGAACATTCAAAGTATGAACTTTCGATGTTCTGATATAGACCCAAAATTTCTAAAACCACGCAAGAAGGAGAATAAAGAGCTGGTGTTTAGCACTTTTGTTCTTTATTAGTGAAAAGAACTTCATCAGAAAATAGCTGTAATGAGCACAAACAGGTGTGCAGTTTAATAAATAGTGTTTTTAGTTTCACCCAATCTGCCAATGAAAACCAAAGACTTCCTGAATTAAAATGTAAAAGTAGCAAAAGTACAAATGAGTCATGGAAGTGTTAAAGTAATAAAAATTATTGAAGCAATAAAGTGTCTGTACTGACAATTTCAAATGTAAACTAAAGTAAAGAAATAGGTAATGGTTAACAGGTTATCTTAGCCATCTTACAGCACATTTAATGTTAAAAGACTCATTCAGCCCTGTCTGGAAATCTGTATTAAGTAAACAGCTGCCACTTTAATTCTTGCACTTCAAGCAAACTGTCTGCGTCGCCAAAAAACAAGTTTTTTAAATTGAGCAAAACCTGGGCATGAAAAGCATTTTGATGGTGAACATTACAAATAGCTGCAGTGCTCCTTAATTTGGCTTGAAACATTATTTATTAAACTGCATACCTGTTTTTGACTCAATACAACTATTTTCTGATGGAGTTCTTTTCACTAATAAAGAACAAATGTGCTAAACACTGGCTCTGTTTTTATTTTCCTTCCTGCGTGGTTTTAGAAGTTTTTTCTACATTTTATTTTATGTTTTGCCTTTGATTTTCACATTTTGTTAAAGAGGACAGCCTCTAGATATGATGTTTCATTTGGAATTCTTTCATATTTTACCTCAGATTTTAGTTGTTGGATGAAAGGTGGACACTGTAGAGTGAAAACTTATTTTTGACATTTTTGCCTCTGATTGTCACTGTTTATTGGAAGTAAATGATAGATTATAGACAGGAAGATTTTTATTTTGATTTATATTTTACTTTTTTACTTCTGATTTTCACTGTTCTTAAGAAGAAAGGGATAGACTGCAGAGAGAAAAATTTTAATTTGTAATTTATTTTTTACTTCTGATTGTCCCAGTTTTTGAAGAAAGAGAGAGATTCCATGTATGAATATTTATTAGGATTTAAATATTATTTCTTATCTTAGATTTTATATTTTAATGGGAGAAATGTGTAGATTGACCACTGAATATTTATTTTGATTTATATTTTTACCTCTGATTTTCACTGGTTTCTGGAAGAAATTGGATAGACAGTAGACAGAAAGCTTTAGTTTGACTAATATTTTGTTTTTTACCTCTGATTTTCATTGTTTGTTGGTTGAAAGAGGCAGGTCTTATTTTACCCCCGGTTTTTAATTTATAATGGAAAAAGGTACAATTTGAAGATTAGTTTTGATTCACTGTTTGACGGAAGTAAAGGGTAGATTATAGACAGGAAGATTTATTTTGAATTCTGTCTTATTTTTTACTTATGAGTTTCACTGTTGGAAGAAAGAGATTGTAGATGGGATTTTTTATTTATGTTTTTACCTCTGATTTTAACTGTTTTTTGGACAAAATACATTTTATACACACAAACTCTAGAAATGCAGTGGGCCTGGTCAGCTACGAATTCACACAGACTGCAGAAAGTACACTCTAAAAACCATACAGTGTTGGTGAGTGATTAAATGTTAATTGTGACCATGTATTAGATTCTAGATTCTTGCCTCAGATTTTTAATATTTCAAAGAAGAAACATGTGCACTGAAGATTTATTTTGATTTATATTTTACTTCTGATTGTCACTGTTTTTCAGAAGTAAGGGTAAATAACAGACAGATTATTATTTTGATTTATATCTTATTTTACCTCTGATTTTCCCTTTTTGTAGGAAGAAAGGGCTAGACTGCAGAGATGAGGATTTATCTTAATTTGCAATTTATTTTTACCTGTGATTTATTGCTCGTGTAAAAAAAGGATAGAATGTAGACAGATTTATTTTGATTAATATTTTATTTTTTTTACCTCTGACTTTCACTGTTTGCTGAAAGAAAGGAAGAGATTTCAGTTTTCAGTGATGAAGATTTATTTGGACTTATTTTCATTTATGTTTTATTTCTTACCTCAGAATTTAAATTTTTGATAGAAGAAATGTATAAATTTTAGACTGGAAGATTTATTCTGATTTATATTTTTTACCTCTGATTTTCACTCCTGTTTTAGAAGAAAGTCCAAGATAGAGAGGCAATCTCTACATTTTGCAAGAAGACTACCCAATTGTAAATGCTCTCAGACTATAGACATGGCATGCAAGAGGATATCTGAGGTCATGCAGTATTGGGTTGTGATGTAGTGTGCAAATAATTCTAAGAAAGATTTATTCTGATTTATATTTTATCTCTGACTTTTCACTTTTTATTGGAAGAAATGGACAGATTTTAGATTGGAAGTTTTTTTTGTTTGTTATTATTTTAGCCTTTTACCTCTGATTTTAAATGATCCACAGTGGTGGTGCTGCGGTACAGTTGTCGCCTCACAGTAAGATGCTGTTCAGTTTGATTCTCAGCTAGAGCATCTTCTGCGTGGAGACATGCGGAGTGGGTGTGAGTGGGCGTACCTTCATTGAAGGTTGTGCATCAGGGCTGGCAACTCGGCAAGTAAAAATCAAATGCCAATCATTAGTGGACCGGAGTTCCGCTTTGTCGACCCCTAACTGGGAAAAGCCGAAAGACACAATAACAACAACAACCTCTGATTTTAAATGTTGGAAGAAATAGATTTTAGATGCCATCCAAGGTGCCTAGTCAGATATGAATTCACCCATACTGGAGGTAATACACCCTAGAGCTTATCTAAAACCATATAGTATGTGTGAGTGATTAAATGCCTAACTACTTTATAGACGAGATGTGTCTCGATTTAAATGTTAATTTTCTCCATGGATTTTCACTGTAGGAAGGAGAGGGTACACTGTAGACAGGAATGTTTATTTTGATTAGTAACTTATTTCTCCTGTTTTTTCATTGTTTGTTTGAAGATAATAATAGATTATGAACAGGAAGCTTTATTTTCCTTGGTATTTTATTTTTCTACCTCTTAATTTTACTGTTTGTTAAATGAAATGGATAGATTCTAGATAGGAAGACTTATTTAGATTTACAATTTCTTTTTTACCTCAGATTGTTAATTTTTGATGGAAGAAATTTGCATCTTAGACTGAAAATGTATTTTTATTTATAGTTTTTTTATATTTTTTACTTCTGTCGGAAGTAAGGGATAGAGTGCAGACAGGAAGATTTGTTTTGGTTTGTGTATTATTTTTTATGTCTGACTTTTACTGTTTATTGGAAGAAAAGGATAAATTGAACACAGGAAGATTTACTTTGATATTTAATTTTCACTGTTTTTTGGAAGAAAGGCAAAGATAATAGAAAAGCAATCTCTACCCTTCACAATGAAATAACTTGGCTATAAATTCATATCAACTATAACCATAATAATCCAGAGCTTATCTGAGGCCATATAATGTTTGTGATTTATTGTGCAACTGTTTGGAAAAAATGATTTATTATGATTGATGCTGAGCCACTCAGTTTTCTCTGTTGGAAGAAAAAAGACAGATTGTAGAAAGTTTCTCTTTTTTTATCCCATATTCTTTTAGTGTTTTTCCCCATGATTTTAACTGTTTTTTTTTTGGAAGAAATAGATTTTATAAATACAAACTCTAGCCATCCAGTGGGCCTAGTCAGTTATGAATTCACATGTTCTATAGAAAGTACACTCCAGGGCTTATCTAAAATCATGCAAAGTTGGTGAGTGATTACAGGTTCACCTGCTTAGTAAAACAAGAAGTATTATGAATTGACTTATTTTTTACTTTGTATTTAGACTGTTTGTTGGAAGAAAGGGAGGGTGGAGATGTTGATAACATCTTGATATTTAAGGAACTTGCATGCAATTTAACCCATGGATTTATCCCGAGCTGAATGATTACATTTCTATAATGATTGTTTTGAGAAGAAAAGCTATGTTTCTTAAATGTTTATTTACAATTCTGGGTGTTTTGCTACAGTCTTATATTATACTTCTTTATATGTACACGATTTCTACTTTGCTTGTTTTGTATTGGATATACTTTTTTATTTTTAAGGACTTATTCTTTTTTTATATATCACTTTAATTAGACTTCTTTCTGAGAATGTAATTATTTAACTAATTACATATACATGATTTGCTGTTTTTTGATTGTTGGGATTTTGTATTTAAATGTTTTTTGTCATGTGCTTCAATCTAAAGTTCCTATAACTGGAACAAAAGTGCTTAGTCTTCTTATTAAACAATTTTGTTGACTGCCTGTGGCTGCTAAAGATGGAGCTGCCAAGTAAGAGGAAAAGAGGAAGGCCTAAGATAACGTTTATGGATATGGTGAGAGAGGACATGCAGGTGGTTGGTGTGCCAGAGCAAGATGCGGAGGATGGAAAGAAATGGAAAAAGATGGGAACAGCTGAAAGAAGAAGTTGGCCATCTGTGGAGGTTCTTTATTTTATATTTTTATTGATATTTTTTACCTCTGATATTCATTGGTTTATGAAAGAAAGAAATAGTAGACAAGATGCTTTATTTTGATTTATATTTTTACCTCTGAATTTCACTGTTTGTTCATGAAAGGGGTTGGTTCCAGCCAGGCAGTCTCTAACTATATCAAGGGACCTACAAGATATAAATTCACACAGACTGAAGACGGAAAGCCCAAGACCTTATCTGATACCTTGGAAAGTTGGTTCTAATTTCTTAACTAACATTTAAATACAAACGCCCACCAATCAAAATCAACAAATCATGTGTATGTAACTAGATGTTGTTGTTGTTGTTTGTCTTTCGGCTTTTCCCGGTTAGGGGTCGCCACAGCAGAACTCTAGTTCGCTAATGATTGGCAGTAGATTTTTCATGAACGCCAAGGTGCCAGCTCAACATTCAACCTTCAACGAAGACACACCCATTTACGCATGTGTTTCGAATGCCCACCCAACCGTGGGGAGGACATGCAGACTCCACACAGAAGGCACTCCCCACACTCCAGCTGAGAATCGAACAGGAGAACCTCTTGCTGTGAGGCAACAATGCTACCACTGCACCACCGCGGTGTAACTGGAGAAAGGAATTAAATTTTCAGAAAGAAGTCTAATTAATGTCATATATAAAACAAAAGAATATATGCAAATTGTATATATGTCCTTAAAAAAAAACTACATATTAAGAGGAATTCAAGGAAAGTACATATCATGTAGATATAAAGAAGTATAATAAAATAGTGTAGCAAAATCACCTAGAGTTGTAAATAAACATTTAAAAAACATAGCTTTTCTTCTAAATATGACCATTATGGAAATGTAATTATTCAGCCCTGGAAAGATCTGTAGGTTGAACCACATGCAAGTTCCTTAAATACCAAAAAGTCATCAACATCCCCACCCTCTCTTTCTTCAAACAGTGAAAATCACAAGAGATAATTTCAAAATAAACCATCCTGTCTACACTGCAAACATTTCTTCCTATAAACAATGAAAATATGAAGTAAAATTAGCAGTTCATGATACTTCTTGTCTTACTAAGCAGTTTAATCTGTAATCACTCACCAACTTTGTATGATTTTAGACAAGCGCTGGAGTGTACTTTCTGCAGAATCTGTGAATTCATATCTGACTAGGCCTGCTGGATGGCTAGAGTTTGTATGCATAAAATATATTTCTTCCAAAAAAAAGCAGTTAAAATCAGAGTTGAAAACACTAAAAAAAAAAGAAACTTCTTACCTACAATCTATGTTTTTCTTCCAACAGAGAAAATTGAGTGGTAAAAACTAAAGCATCAATCAAAATAAATTGTTTCTTCCAAAGACTTGCACAATAAATCACAGACCAACACTGTATGGTCTCAAATAAGCTTTGAATTATACTTATAGCTGATATGAATTTATTGCCAAGTAATTTCTTTGTGAAGGATAGAGATTGCCCCTGTCTATTATCTTTGCCTTTCCTCTAAAAATAGTGAAAATCATCATCTTCTTTCGGCTGTTCCTGTTAGGGGTCGCCACAGCGGATCATCTGTTTCCATTTCTTCCTGTCCTCTGCATCATGCTCTTTCACACCAACCGCCTGCATGTCCTCTTTCACCACATCCATAAGCCTTCCTCATTTCCTCTTACCTGGCAGCTCCACCCTTAGCATCCTTTTCCCAATATACCCAGCATCCCTCCTCAGCACATGTCCAAACAAATGCAATTTCTCCTCTCTTGCTTTGTCTCCAAACTGTCCAACCTGAGCGGACCCTCTAATATACTGATTCCTAATCCTGTCCATCCTAGTCACACCCAGTGCAAATCCTAACATCTTTAACTCTGCCACATCCAGCTCTGACTCCTGCCTTTTCGTCAATGCTACCGTCTCCAACCCATATAACATAGCTGGTCTCACTACCCTCTTGTAGATCTTCCCTTTCACTCTTACTGGTACCTGTCTGTCACAAATCACTCCTGACACTCTTCTCCACCCATTCCACCCTGCCTGTACTCTCTTCTTCACCTCTCTTCCACACTCACCATTACTCTGAACTGTTTATCCCAAGTACCTAAACTCATCCACCTTTACCAACTCTACTCCCTGCATTCTCACCATTCCTCTACCCTCCCTCTCATTTACACACATATATTCTGTTTTAGCCCTGCTGACCTTCAGTCCTCTCCTCTCTAAAGCATATCTCCACCTCTCCAAGGTCTCCTCAACATGGTCCCTACTCTCACTACATATCACAATGTCATCTGCAAACATCATAGTCCACGGAGCCTCCTGTCTAATTTCAATAGTGAAAATGAAAAGTAAAATTATAAATCAAAATTAATATTCATGTGTACAGTCTATCCATTTCTTCCAATAAACAGTAAAAATCAGAGGTAAAAAATAATATACAAATCAAAATGAATCTTCCTACCTGCACTATATCCCTTACATCTGACAAAAGTGAAAATCAGAAGTAAAAATATGAATCAAATAAATGTTCAGTCTACAACATACACATTTCTTCCACCAAAACTTAACAATTTTAGGTAAAAAATAAACTATACATCTAAATAAGTCTTCCTATCTAGAATCTATGTATTTCATTTAAGCAATAGGAAAACTAAAAGGTAGAAAAATAAAATACCAATCAAAATATAGCTTCATGTTCATAATTTATCATTTTCTTAATTTTCTTCAAACAAACAATGAAAAGCACAGGAGAAATAAATTACTAATCAAAATAAACTTTCCTGCCTACAATGTACCCTTTCCTTTCTACTGTGAAAATCCATGGTGAAAATTAACATTTAAGTCAAGATACATCTTGTCTACAAAGTAGTTGAGCATTTAATCAGTCACACATACTATATGGTTTTAGGTGAGCCCTAGGGTGTATTATCTCCAGTATGGGTGAATTTATATCTGATTAGGCCCCTTGAATGGCATCTAAATTCTATTTCTTCCAACAAATCATTAAAATCAGAGGTAAAAGGCTAAAATGCAAACCAAAAAAATTCCAATCTAGAATCTATCCATTTTTTCCAGCAGACAGTGAAAAATCAGAGATAAAAATTAAAATATAAATCAGAATACATCTTCTCTTACAAGTATTTGCACACTACATCACAACCCAATACTGCATGACCACAGATAACCTCTGGCATGGCATGTCTATAGTCCGAGAAAATGTATAGTTGGGTAGACTCCTTTCAAAAGGTAGTATTGTATTTCTACTGTCTTTGACTTTCTTCCAAAACAAGAGTAAAAATCAAAGGTAAAAAATATAAATCAGAATAAATCTTCCAGTCTAAAATCTATACATTTCTATCGAGAATTTAAATTCTGAGGTAAGAAATAAAACATAAATCCAAAATAAATCCAAATAAATCTTCATAACTGAAAACTGAAATCTCTTCATTCCTTTCAACAAACGGTGAAAGCCAGAGGTAAAAAATAAATTATTAATCAAAATAAATCCTCCTGTCTTCAGTCTATCCTTTTATTTACATAAACAATAAATCACAGGTAAAAAATAAATTGTAAATTAAAATAAATCCTATTCTCTGCAGTGGTCTATCACTTTCTTTCTACAAAAAGGGAAATCAGAGGTAAAAATAAATAAGATATAAATCAAAATAAATATTTCTGTCAGCAATCTACCCTTACTTTTGACAAACATTGAGAATCAGAAGTGAAATATAAATCAAAATAAATAACCAGTGTATGTGAAAAACTAAAAAATCTGAGTTAAGAAATATAAATCCCAATAAGTCTTCATATCTAGAATCTAATTAATTTAAATCAAGACACTGATTGTCTTATTAAGCAGTTGAACATTTAATCACTCACCAGTATTGTATGTTTTTTAGATAAGCCCTGGAGTGTACTTTCTACAGTCTGTGTGAATTCATAACTAACCAGGCCCACTGGATCTTTAGAGTTTGTGTGTATAAAATGCATTTATTCCAAAAAACAGTTAAAATCAGAGGTAAAAACATAGTCTCATCTACAATCTCTTTCTTCCAACAGTGAAACTCAGAAGTAAAGAATAAGACAGAAATCAAATTAAATCTTCTGCCAAACAGTGAAAATCAGAAGTATAATTATAAATGTTGTTAGTGCATATGCTCCACAAGTTGGGTGTGCAATGGATGAGAAAGAAAAATTTTGGAGTGAATTGGATGAAGTGGTGATGACTGTACCCAGGGGTGAGAGAGTGGTGATTGGAGCAGATTTCAATGGGCATGTTGGTGAATGGAACAGAGGGGGTGAGGAAGTGATGGGTAGGTATGGTGTTAAACAAAGGAATGCAGAAGGTCAGTTGGTAGTGGAATTTGCGAAAAGGATGGACATGGCTGTGGTGAATACGTATTTTAACAAGAGGGAGGAGCATAGGGTGACCTACAAGAGTGGAGGAAGATGCACATAGGTGGATTATATCTTATGTAGGAGGGCCAGTTTGAAGGAGGTTGGAGACTGTAAAGTCGTGACCGGAGAAAGTGTAGTTAGGCAGCATAGGATGGTGGTTTGTAGGATGACGTTGGTGATCAAGAGGAGGAGTAGTGTGAGGGCTGCACCAAGGATCAAACCTTGGAAATTGAAAAAGGGTAATTGTGAGGTGGAGTTCAGGGATGAGTTATGACAGGCACTGGGTGGCAGTGAAGAGTTACCAAATAGCTGGGTAACTACAGCAGAGCTAGTAAGGGAGACAGCTAGAAAGGTGCTTGGTATCACATCGGGACAGAGGAAGGATGACAAGGAGACACAGTGGTGGAATGAGGAAGTACAGAAGAGTATACATGCAAAGAGGTTGGCAAAGAAGAAGTGGGATTGTCAGAGAGATGATGAAAGTAGACAAGAGTATAAGGAGATGAGGTGCATGGCAAAGAGAGAGGTGGCAAAGGCTAAGGATAAGGCATCTGAAGAGTTGTATGAAAGGGTGGACACTAAGGAGGGAGAAAAAGACCTGTACTGATTGGCTAGACAGAGGGACCAAGCTAGGAAAGATGTGTAGCAGGTAAAAGTGATAAAGGATAATGAGGGAAACATACTCACAATTGAGGAGAGTGTGTTGAGGAGATGGAAAGAGTACTTTGAAGGGTTGATGAATGAAGAGAGTGAGCGGGAGAGAAGTTTGGATGATGTGTGGATAGTGAATCATGAAGTGCAGTGGATTAGCAAGGAGGAAGTAAGGATAGCTATGAAGAGAATGAAGAATGGAAAGGCTGTTGGCCCAGATGACATACCTGTGTAAGCATGGAGGTGTTTAGGTGAAATGGCAGTGGAGTTTTTAACCAGATTGTGTAATGAAATCTTAGAAGGTGAAAGGATGCCTGAGGAATGGAGAAAAAGTGTTTTGGTACCGATTTTTAAGAATAAGGGTGATGTGCAGAGCTGTAGTAACTACAGGGGGATTAAATTGATCAGTCACAGCATGAAGTTATGGCAAAGAGTAGTGGAAGCTAGGTTAAGAAGAGACGTGATGATTAGTGAACAGCAGTAGGGTTTCATGCCGGGAAAGAGCATTACAGATGCGATGTTTGCTCTGCGAGTGTTGATGGAGAAGTACAGAGAATGTCAGAAGGAGTTGCATTGTGTTTTTGTAGACTTAGAGAAAGCATATGACAGGGTGCCTAGAGAGGAGTTGTGGTATTGTATGAGGAAGTCAGGAGTGTCAGAGAAGTATGTAAGAGTGGCACAGGATATGTACAAGGGTAGTGTGACAGCTGTGAGGTCTGTGGTGGGAGTGACGGATGCGTTTAAGGTGGAGGTGGGGTTACATCAAGGATCAGCTCTGAGCCCTTTCTTATTTGCAATGGTGATGGACAGGTTGACAGACAAGATCAGACAAGAGTCCCCATGGATTATGATGTTTGCAGATGACATTGTGATCTGTACTGAGAGTAGGAAACAGATGGCGGAGACCCTGGAGAGATGGAGATATGCTCTAGAGAGAAGAGGAATGAAGGTCAGCAGGACTAAGAATATATGTGTGTGAATGAGAGGGAGGATAGAAGAATGGTGAGGATGCAAGGAGTAGAGGTGGCGAAGGTGGATGAGTTTAAATACTTGGGGTCAATAGTTCAGAGTAATGGTGAGTGTGGAAGAGAGGTGAAGAAGAGAGTACAGGCAGGATGGAGTGGGTGGAGAAGAGTGTCAGGAGTGATTTGTGGCAGATGAGTACCTGTAAAAGTGAAAGGGAAGGTCTACAAGAGGGTAGTGAGACCAGCTATGTTATATGGGTTGGAGACAGTGGCATTGACAAAAAGGCAGGAGTTTGAGCTGGATGTGGCAGAGTTAAAGATGTTAAGATTTGCACTGGGTGTGACAAGGGTGGACAGGATTAGGAATAAGTATATTAGAGGGTCAGCCCAGCTTGGAAGGTTTGGAGACAAAGCCAGAGAGGCAAGATTATTTTGGTTTGGACATGTGCTGAGGAGGGATGCTGAGTATATTGTGAAAAAGATGCTAAGGATGAATCTACCAGGTAACAGGAAAAGAGGAAGGCCTAAGATAAGGTTTCTACTTTGCTTGTTTTGTATTGGATATACTTTTTTTATTTTTAAGGACTTATTCTTTTTTATATATCACTTTAATTAGACTTCTTTCTGAGAATGTAATTATTTAACTAATTACATATACATGATTTGCTGTTTTTTGATTGTTGGGATCTTGTATTTAAATGTTTTTGTCATGTGCTTCAATCTAAAGTTCCTATAACTGGAACAAAAGTGCTTAGTCTTCTTATTAAACAATTTTGTTGACTGCCTGTGGCTGCTAAAGATGGAGCTGCCAAGTAAGAGGAAAAGAGGAAGGCCTAAGATAAGGTTTATGGATGTGGTGAGAGGACATGCAGGTGGTTGGTGTGACAGAGCAAGATGCAGAGGACAGGAAGAAATGGAAACAGGTGATCCGCTGTAGTGACTCCTAATGGGAACAGCCAAAAGAAGATGATGATTTAAGTTTTGTACCTATGATTTTCACTCTGTTGAAAAAAGGGAGATATTCTCGATATATTTCATTCAGAATTATTTTATCTATTACCTCTGATTTTAATTTTTGATAGAAGAAAGGTGTAGATTGAAGATCTAATTTAATTTACATTTTTACCTCTAATTTGTCATTTATTTATTTCTCTGATTTTCACTGCTTTGTCAAAGAAACAGATATATAGTAGATAGGATGCTTTTATTTGATAATTATATTTTCTAATTCTGATTTTTCCCATTTTTTGCAAGAAGGAATGCATTCTAGATATGACTATTTATTTGTATGTATATTTTGTTTCTTGCCTCAGATTTTTTTTTTTTTTTATGGAAAAAAAGGAATAGACAATACACAGGATTTATTTATAATTTTACCTTTGATTTTCACTGTTTTTGCAAGAAAGGCAAAGCTAATAGACAGGCAGACTCCACCCTTCACAAAGAAATTACTTGGCTATACATTTATATCACCTATAACCATAATAATGCAGAGCTTATCTGAGACCATATCGTGTTGGTTTGTGATTTATTGTGCAACTGTTTGGAAGACATGATTTATTTTGAGTGATGCCTAGTTTTTACCACTCATTTTTCTCTGTTGGAAGAAAAAGATAGAATGTAGATGGGAGGGTTTTTTGTATTTTATATTTTGGTGTTGTTATCTCTGATTTTAACTGTTGGAAGAGAGATTTTATAAATACAAACTCTAGCTACCCAGAGGGCCTAGTCAGCTCTGAATTCAGACATTCTGTAGAAAGTGTGCTCCAGGGCTTATCTAAAATCATACAAAGTTGATGAGTGATTACAGGTTCAACTGTTTAGTAAAACCAGAAGTATCATGAATTGACTGTTATTTTTTACTTTGTATGTGTACTGTTTGTTGGAAGAAAGGGAGGGTGGAGATATTGATAACATTTTGTTATTTAAGGAACTTGCATGCAATTTAACCCATTCCCGGACAGAATGATTACTTTTCCATAATGAGTGTTTAGAGAAGAAAAGCTATGTTTTTTAAATATTTATTTACAATTCTGGGTGATCTTTTATCATACTTTTTTATATGTACATGATTTCTACTTTGATTGTATTGCATTGGAGATGCTTGTTTTTTTGAAGGAAATATGCACACTTTGCATATATTGTTTTTTATATATGCCTTTAATTGGGCTTCTTTCTGAGAATTTAATTCACAAAAACTATAGCCACAACACCCAAGAAGTTATCGGAGACCATACAGAATTGGTTGGTGATTTATTGTAAAACTGTAAGAGAAATTTTATTTTTATTCTATTTTAATAATTTTTTACTTTTTCAATGTTGGAAGAAAGAGCTAGATTGTAGATTGGAATATATTTTATTGCTTTCACCTCTGATTTTAAATGTTTTCAGGAACAGACAAATTTTCTCGATGATCTCTAGCCATCTGTATGGCATATTCAACTATTAATTCACACAGACTGGAAAGTACACTCTAGGGCTTATCTAAAACCTCAAAATTTTGGAGAGAGATTCAGTAATCACTGTTTAGTAAGATAAGGAGTGTCTTGATTTAAATGTTAATTTTTACCTCTTATTTCACTGTTTGTAGGGAGAAAGGGATTGCTAATTTATTTTTCTATGATTTCTACTGTCTGAAGATAGGGATAGATTGTTTACATGAATCTTTAATTTGATGTGTATTTTATTTTTCTGCCTCTGATGTTCACTGTTGAAAGAAAGGAACAGAATCTAGATATGAAGATTTATTAGGATTTAAATATTATTTTTTCTTAGCTTTTAATTTTTGATTGGAGAAATGCTTAGATTGAACACCAAGTATTTATTTTGATTTATATGTTTACCTCTGATTTTCACTGACCTATGGAAGAAATGGATAGATAGTAGACAGGAAACTTTAGTTTGAGTTATATTTTGTTTTTTGCCTCCGATTTTCATTGTTGGATGAAATAAGTAGGTCTTATTTTACCTTATATTCTTAATTTATAATGCAAGAAAGGTACAGTTTGAAGATTAATTTTGATTCATAATTATACCTCCGATTTTTCACTGTTTGGCAAAAGTAGGGGTATTTTACAGACGGGAAGACTTATTATGATTTCTGTCTTATTTTTACTTGCAAGTTTCACTGTTGGAAGAAAGAGATTTTAGATTGGAATTTTTATGTTGTTGGGGTTTTACCTCTGATTTTAGCTCTTTTTTGGAAGAAATGCATTTTATACATACAAACTCTAGAGATCCAGTGGTCCTCTTCAGCTATGGATTCACACAGACTGTAGCATGTACATTCCAGGGCTTATCTAAAACCATAAGGAAATAAGCCAGCAAGTGTGGAAAGTGCAAATATCATCATTTAATAGAACACCAGGGAAAAATCCCCTGAATATAACAATTGGAGTACATCCAAACCGGTTTCGGCTTCACAGAGCCTTCTTCAGTGGGTAACAAACATACAAAATATTCACAACCAGATATCTGTATCTATATATATCTGGGTAAAAGACCCAAGAACCAATCACAACAAGCCTTTAATCATTAAAATTGGTCATTAAGACCAGGTGCAAACAGAGCTCCAAGTTTTACTATCCATTTCTTTTCTTTAAAGTTGAGCATATCATGCCAAGCTTTTTTATCTTTGCAAACACCTTTAATATGATCAATAACAATAAACTTGAAAGAAGCTGTAGTGTGTTTCAAACAGTGTTTGTAAAGAGCATTATTGGGTCGTTTGTTTTTAATGTCGCTGAGATGTTCACAAATTCTGAGGTGAAAAGATCTAGAAGTCTGCCCCACATAAAAAGCAGAACAAGTGCAGGTCACCAAATAGATGACCCATTGAGTACTACAATTGGCCCAAAATTTAATATCAAAAATCATAGAGGTGTTCTTACTGGTAAATTCCCGGGTTTGTAAAACCTGGACACAATAAGAACAATGACCACATGGTGTACATCCTAGGACTGGACCCCCTCTAAGGGATGTTTGAATAGACCAAGTGGAATCTAAAATAGGCCTCTTATAATGGCTAAGCCTAGAGCCTATTGTCCGCCCCCTTCTAAATGAAAAACAACATCTATCTCTAAGGAAAGGGTGAAGTTTTTCTTCAGCCATCAAAACATTCCAATGCCTCTGAATAATATTAATAAAACCCTTTGAATTACGTCCATAAGTTGTAACCAATCTTATGGGTTGTTGGGTCACATCCTTCTTCCTGTCTTTATAGCACAATAGATCTTGCCTATTCAAATTGGAAGCCCACCTTTTTGCCAAATTCACGGTACCTGGACGATAACCCCTCTCTAAAAATCTATGGGCAAGGTCATCCCGAGACTTAGTATAGGACTGTTGGTTGGAACAAATTCTTCTGGCCCTTAGAAATTGAGATTTGGGTATATTCTGGATAATATGTTGTGGGTGGAAGCTAGAAGCATGTAATAGGGAATTGAATTCCGTAAATTTTCTAAATAATGTAGTGGATAACGTGTCATCCACATTTCTATTAATCTCTACGTCCACAAAAACAATTTTGGATCTATGAAAGGTCAACTTGAATTCAATTCCCCATATATTATCATTTAGATAGTCCAAAAACTCCTTAAGATAGTTTTCATCCGCCTTCCACACCAACCAACAATCATCCAGATAATGGCGCCAGATATCCATCTCACACATAAATATTGTGGTTTGGGTCGTAAATCATAATCTCCTCTAAGTAAGCCATAAAGAGATCCGCATAAATGGGTGCAAAAGATGCACCCATTGCGGTCCCCTTCCTCTGCCAGAAGCATTGATTTTGATAATAAAAAACATTACTGGTTAACACATATTCGGTCAAACATACCAAAAAAGTGTTGAAGCCGGGTTTATAAAGCCCCGTTCTGCCCAACCAATAGTCCAAAGCTTGTAGACCCGCCCAATGTGGAATGTTGGTATACAGAGAGGTGATGTCCAGAGTACATAATAACCAATGGGATTCAAGTTGTGTATCATCCAGTATGTCCAAGAACTGAGTGGTATCTTGAATTCTTGCTCTAATATGGGGCAGTAGTGGTTTGAGATAATGTGTCAGATATTCCGATAATGGTTCAGTGAGGGACCCTTGTCCAGCGACAATGGGTCGACCTGGTGGATTCACGGCCTGTTTTTCTATCTTTGGCAACATATAAAAATATTGTTTGTTAGGAGATACAACCATAAGTTGTTCCTTTATGGCCTGTGTAATAATGCCCTCCTCAATAGCTTGAATCAAAAATTGTTCAATCTTCTGTTAAAAATGGGGAGATGGATCCAAAGGCATAAACATGTAATATTCTTTGTCACCCAATTGTCTCATAGCCTCTTCATTATAAGTGGCCTTATCCAAAACCACCACTGCCCCACCTTTATCCGCTTGAGTAATAACCAAGTTTTTATTATTGACAAGTTCCTCAAGACTAAGTATTTCATCCATGGACAAATTATTATATGCAATGGGAAAATCCCCGAGGTTACAATGTAAATCCTTTAACATATTTTTAAGAAAAACACCCACTAAATGTGTCATGGGTGGATTGAAGGTAGATTTCTTAAACCTAAATTCTTGGGATGTACTACCACCAGTATCAGAATAAAACAATTTAAGATTTAACAATCGACAAAAATTTGCCACATCCTGGGCTAAAGAAAATTCAGGAACAAAAAAGGCAGGAACAAAGTTTAAACCTTTATTTAGTAACTTGATTTGTGTATTGGTTAGTTCGACAGAGGAAATATTATGAACATTACAATGGCTGATCAATGTTCTATCATCATTTTCAAGAGGGACTCCAAATCCTGTTTGGGCTTGTCTTTTTTTGTGTTTCCGCCCCCCTCGTCTGTGTCTAACCCCAAAGGGTAAGATGAATTAGTTCTTTTAGCATTGGGTGAAACATCAGGCTGATTCCCTTCCGATTCACATTCTGTATTGGAAGAAGTATCTTCCCCAGAAGTAATACTAGAAGAGTCCAAGCTTTTCTTTAAAATGGATTTGGGTCTCTTTCTTTTGGGAGTGGAAAACCTTTTATAACCGTCATTGTTTTCCTTAGGTAATCTAAAGGACATATTTTTAGAAGTATCAAAAGGTTTCCCTCTCTCATAGTCACCCACATCCCTGAAAAATTTCTTAAGTTTTCTTTCCTTTAAACTTGACTCTAACTTGGATAGATCAGTACTTAGTTTTTTGACTTGTGTCGAAAACAAATCACAAGTTTCAAACTTACTAGACTCGGAACATATAACTTCTAAGTCTTTAACCCCTGTTGATACCTTACGTTCATAGAAATCAGCCAGAGCATCAACAAATTTGGAAGATGCAAGTTGTTCAATATGGCCCCAATCCTCAATCAATTTATCATCAATACTGGATACCAAGGGTTGCACCTTAACCCTGAGTCCACGTGGAGTAATCTTTTTTCGCTGATATGCCTTAAAAAGACGTAGGTGCCAGACATTAGTCCGGACCATCCTCATGCTTTTGTTTAGTCTAGTAAAAAACATTTCACATTCAGTGTTCAAATCTGGACCATTAGTATCCACTATATGTTGGGAACTGCCAGCCCCCAAACCAAAAATGGATAAATCATCCAAGTCTGAAGATAGTCCCTGAATTAAGGGTGAGAGTGCTATATTTGGTCCAACAAAACCAGATCTTCAATAACAATATCAAATATGTAAATAAGTAAATAGCAGGCAAACAAACCAAAAACTTCTGAGACAGCTATACCAACTTTGGACTGTACCCCAAAGAGATCCTAACACCAATGACAAACACTAGGTACTCTAGTATACAAGAGACCTACGAAGACAGATATACAGTGAAAAATTATTAGTAAAAAAATAGGGTCTACAATTGACCCCCAAAGGTTTCTAAATATTAAACCAATAGATGTCAAACCAGTAAACAGATACAATAAGCAGTTCTAGCGATGAAGACACCTTCCAGTCGCCCTACTGCGTATCTGTGTCCTGGCCCTATACCAAAAAATGCATCAAATGGTACAAATTAATATCACAAAAAAGAACAACCCCAATTCTTAGCAATGTATATATATATATATATATATATATATATATATATATATATATATGAAGCAATTCAGAACTTCCTTATAACCACATATAGTATATATATATCAAAATATTCTTGAAAAAAATTCTTGACAAAAATGTGGACAAATACCATTAGCAGCCTCAGTGACATAAAAAACCTAACAGTCATCTTGCTGCGTATTTGTACCACAAACATATCCAGTGGTTATATACCAATTCCAATCAATAAATTCCAATCAAATATTTGAAACCCAAAAAATAAAATATGGCATCAAATAAGTTTGGAAATATACAATTCAAATATGGCCTAGCTATCACAAAAAAGCGGTAGTATGTCTGCATAGATGGTAAATATATGTATAAAGATAAGGGGCCAGATTCAGGAAGCCTCCGTGTAAGAGTTATAACTCTTACACGGAGGCTGCAGTGAAACTGTGTGATGTCAGCATGTCATGCATATGCATGAGGTGCATGAGGCATGCTGAATCACACTAGTAACTCTTACACGGTCCATGTAAGAGAGTAGGGGGCGTGTCTGTAGGCTAAGCCCTGCAAGCGGACACGCCCCCGGAAGACTAGAATGGCTGAAAGTAAACAGCCACGAGAGGCCATGGAAATGTGAATAAACACACTACACAACACATGCCCCGATAGACCATCACTGTATAAAGTGAAGAGATGTTATAAAATTAAATTAAAACCTTTTTTTTTTTTTTAAACCCGGAAATGTTTGCTACTGTGTGCGCGGGTGTGCTACTAGCGCAATCACAGTTAGCAGTCAGTGGAAAAGGATATAAGAACTAAATATGCAAAGTAAGCCAAGACGTAATAGCTTAGCGGTAGAGTTGCTGGCCTAAGAGTAGGCAGGCAGGGTTCGAGCCCCCACAACAACTTGTAAATAAGCACGAAAAAGCCCCCTGACAGTATTGTACACATGTAAATGTATTCCCTTTTGTAAAATGGAATGAAATGGAGCATATATTCCGAAGTAACACAATAATAAAAATAGTCAGAAATGTACTGATAGCTAAGCTGCTGTGAGACGGAATGCCCGTAGCTGAGTAGTGTTTAAAAAGCTGCAAACTGTATGCTCGTTGCTAAGCACTGGTTTAATAGGCTGAAACCGTTTGCAACTAGCTGTGCTTAGCTGAACATGTGTGTCACTAGCCAATTAAGGTTTATCCCAGCGCACACCGTTTGCGTGCCGCTCCCACAAGCTAACTGCCAGTGCGCATGCGTTACCTCCGCAAAAGAGCGCAGACCTGGTTTTAAATGCTTAAAAGTGCTTTTGGCAAGTTTGATTGACAGGTCCTCAACTCATTTCTGTCAGGAAAATCAAAAGTCAGTTGCCAGAGTCGAACCCAGGATACCATGCACTAGAGTCAAGGTACTTCACCACTAAGCCATGACAGTAATACCATGAAATGCAGAAATAGCATATATATGGGATAAAATCCAGAATGGAGCATGAGAAAGCATTTTCAGTGAAGTAGATACAATTCCAAAACGGCCAATCAGAGAAATGTGCGGGAAAAGCGGCATATATAAGCCCCATAGGCGGGAATACACAGCAGAAACAATTGTAGAACAGACCTGCAGTCAGAATGAGTGGAGTAGGTGAGGGACGTTGCTTTCGAGCACAGCGTTGGGGCGTTGAGGAGTCCAGATACATGGTCTGGCTCCTTGTCCATCATCACGAGGCCCAACTCATGCAGGGCCAGGTCTCATGGGGAGCGTATAGGGCAGAGGCATGGGACCAGTTGGCTCATGATCTGACCAGTGCTACTGGCATTCCACGCACTGGTGAGCAGGTCCGTCACCACCATGCGGACCTGAAGCGACGTAAGGAAGACCAGTTGTCCGAATGGATCCAGGAGGCCCGGGATATGCCCAACGCCCCACTACTGAGTAAGTTACATTTTGCTTATGTATGTAAGGATTTCAACTGGCCGATACCATGGAGATGTGTAGTCCAGTATTACTTCTTTCGTATTACAGCTGCAGGTGTCCGCTCTGTGAATCGCGAGATGTATGGCTGTATGCTGGTGCGGCTGCGCCACCATGCAGGTTAGTAACCCCACCCATTACTTGTAAATAAATATTGTACTGTAGCATGTATCAGAACACTGCAGTGTATTGATTAAAAGTAATATAATGTGCAAGCAGGAATTGTAAGTCTGCAGGTATGGCTGCAACAAGTTCATCAGTATGCAAGTGTAACTGGAAATATAATTGATAGAATTAAACAGTGCTGTAATACAGATGTCCCACCATGAATTAAATATAGTGTAACCTGCAGTAGTCCCAAGAGTACAGCTTTAGAATCCGAGGTAGTCCTATGTGAGATATATCCCCTGTTGAAATGCTGAATCATGACAGAAGTGAGGCTGTTGGAAAGTGTTTGAATCACCACCAGTCTAACATGTGAACAAAGCCTAGAAGTACCAACCTGAACTGTGAAGTTGCAGGATGTGTGAGAGTGACAGAAAGGGTCATGTATGAATAAATAAAGTAGTAATAACCCCTGAATATAGTAACTCCAGTGTGTTTCTACAGAACTAAATGCATGTGGGAAGTACAACTTAATATCCCAAACTGATTTCAGTGTGTCAGAATCTGGAATGTCTAGGCCAAATGCTGTATATGGTGATCACAGTACAATTTGCAGATAGAATGAATGATTATCTGACAGACTAAACAGCCATAGTTGTCCCCTGTCCTGTCATCAAAGTGTAGCAGGATGATGTATCTGATCAAATTCAAAATAAGTAGGATAGTGATGTATTTGTAACAGGTGTAGCTTGACAGTCAAATAAAATTTATTTTGAAACATCAGCCTCAACTTAATTGTGTACCTTATACAAATGTAAATCAATGTGTAACATATGAATGTGTCATCACTTTCTATCTCCGCCCAACCCTATAATTCCATATAACAACACCCACTAAATAATGGTATGTGAACATTTCATTAATCATGGACATTTGTCCGTTTCAAAAATATATGCATGTCTGTTCGTGCATGTGCCCTGTTCATACCTGCAAATCTGATGGCCTGTTGCCATTAATCAACCCTGCATGTTGTTTGACTGTGTATTTCTATTCAAATAATGCATGTGATATTGATATGCCCCTTGTTCAATGGTGTTAATATCTGGGTGTTTGTTTGATGGGAATACCAATGCATGCTGTTACAACTAATCTGAATGGAATAAAATGCCACTAACCCAAACTAACATAACTCACAAACCTAGAACGCTTGGGAAGGCGGGTCCCAGCGGACCCACTTCTCCCACCTCAGCTGGCGCCTGCACCTGGCACTAGTGCCCAGGCCGGACCCCCCTCCGGTGGCCCTGTGCCACCTTCGGGTGGAAGCACTGCAGGGGATGGGGCCGGTCCCCATCTGCAAGTGTGGCCGGAGGGGTTCGTCCACTCACCCTCCGCGGTGTCCGGTCTGTGGTGCGAAGGGAGATCCAAGACACTGTACTTGGGCCCCTACGCCAGCTTGAGGCTCATGTGGCACAGCTAACAGCCCCGGCCGTTGCCCCGCCTACACAGCCCCGTCCTGGGCTGTGAAGGAACAGTGGCAACTGCCTATGGGTGGGGATATCAGTTCCACTGTTGCCATCTGTGGGCTCATGCCTCTTGGAAATCCCAACCTCCGTCCCCGTCAATTGTGTAACCCCCCCCACGTGTGTCATACACCGCCCCTGTATGTGTCTTGTCTGTCTTGTCTGTTAACCTACCCAACCTACCTCCCCAGCTATACCGACTTCCTTCACCTGACATACCACTCTCACCTGAAAAAAAAAAAAAAAAGGGCACTCTGTACCCACAAAAAAATTACGCCCCATACATAGCTGTCCATGTCGCACACATGTCTGCTTGACATTGAAACAGTTAATTACAATTGGCTCTACAACAAATATTAATGTTATCCTGACACCTCTCTCAGGGGTGAAAAGTTTCCAATGTCTCACCAAAATACATGGAAATGCACAGCTGTTGCTGCCAAAGACATGGGCATCTATGGGCCTTACCTATATCCCTCCTGCAAATCCCACGCTTGTTTCCCTACTGTCTTACCCTCTTTGTGACCCCTTTTTCACCACTTTCCTGTCACCCCTTTTTCTTTTCTTTCAAAGAAATTAGAGCGGGTGTGCGCTTGTGTTAGAGCTCACTGCCAGTCTTGCATCGTGAGCTCAGCAAACGAGCGCAGACCTGGTTTAAAGTGCTTAAAAGTGCCTTTATGGCACTTTGATTGACAGGTCCTGTACTCAGTTTGAAAGTTTGCTAAGAAAAATAAATTCCCACTGTCAGTCTCGAACCCAGGACCTTGGTAACATTAGTCTGTATGACCTATCACTAAGCCATGCTTGCTTTACAAGAACACAGTGCTAAAATAAATATAACATGTAATAGTAGGAATCAGTATAAAGGCAATATAGGAGATGTACTATCCAAAGCATGTCAGAGTTTTAATGGCCAAATTACTGGATTCCCATACTAGTTCAGTGTGAACAGAAACAGCCCTGCTACCTGTTAGCTTGTACATAATAATGTAAGGTAATGTACATATGTGAAGGTATGTATATCTACACATGCATATATATAAATATATATTAATACATATGAAATATAGTTGTAGGTCTCAGTAGCCATACACACTCACTACAGGAAACAGTGAAGATATATGCAGCAACCAGAATCTGCAACACAGCCTGGCTCCTGTGAGACCTACTAAGCCCTTTAACTGCTTAAAGGTGCCTCCAGCACTTTGATTGATAGGCCCTATACTCAACTCAAAAGCAGAATATGAGCATACTAGTAGGCCCTACCACAAGACCATTGTAACACTAGTCTGTATGACCTACCACTAAGCCATGACTCTCATACAGGAATATAGTGCTAAATAAGTGGAACATGTAATAGTAGGAATGAAGATAAAGGCAATATAGTATGTCTACTACCTAAAGCATGTCATGCAGACTTTTATAGTCCCAATTACTGGATTCCCATACTAGTGTAGTGTTAACAGAAACAGCCCTGCTAATTGTTAGCTTGTACCCAATAATGTCAGCTAATGTACATATATGAAAGTATGTATATGTACACAGATATATATATATTTATATAGCAATACATATGACATATAGTTGTAGGTGTCAGTATGCATACACACTCACTACAGGGAACAGGCAAGATAAATGCAGCAACCTGAACCTACAACACAGCATGAAGCATGGTAGATGTACTAACCTTCACACTCGCAAAACACTGTCAACAGCATACCAGCATGGTCCACGCCCTACAATCTGAAAGGGCAACGCCTATCTCACATACCCTTTTATAGCAGTGTCCTGAAATCACACTGAGACATGCAATCAGTACACACCCAGCTGCATGCAATTAGCAAATGCTGCCTTACAATTGGTGCAGAGGCCATCACATGGACATATGCAGATACCTACAAAAGCATTGAGTTCCCACACTACACTCACGCAATACATTCATTGCACAAACACTACGGATAAAGAGAGAGAGAGAGACAGAGAAAACAACCAAACAACCAAACAAATATTAGGACTGCCAGCAGCAAAATCAGCAGCAAGCAGCAAGGAGCAAGCAGCAAGCAGCACCACTGGCACAGCAACAGCTGCCACAAACACAGGTAATGCAAAGTAGCAGGTTAATCCTGTGTATACTGTGACACCTCCAAATGTATCATAGTTCACTATCTATAGGTATGTCCATGAGATAGGTTGTGTGTACATAGTCATGAAATATAAACATATGTAATATTGTTGTACATGTGGGCCATAACTAACACTTCCATAGCTTAGAACACAAGGCCAGTTGTGCATATGATGCAGTAGTTCCCAGGGTCAGTAGAGGTTCCTCCTCATTGGTGTGGGACCACTGTGTATGTATGGCACTGTTCAGGTACATATCCTGTAGTATGGCCAGGGATTAATATCAGTCTGTCATGTGGTGCTATGTCCTCCAGGGTGAATGTAGCACACATCCAGGGATACCATTTTGTAACAGTGATGATATGTGTTCTGCAATGATGAGGTGGCTCTCACCTGGACATGTGAGAGGATAGGAGGTTACAGTCATCTGGGATAACTAATAACATGTGTGTAGGACAATGGGGGTACCTGCACCTAAACTGTCTGCAACAATGTTGCCACTCTCTGTGCATTTGGTGAATGTGAAGCATCTTAACACTGCAGACAACAGATGCCTTCCGTCATGTGAATCTGCCCTGTGCTGCAGTAGCCTCCTACTATTGTTATACAATATGCCTGTATCTGTAGTCCACTGGACAGGATTAATAAGTGGTGTGCAGTTGTTCTGGGTTAGATAACTGTGTGCACAGTACATGCAGTATGTGTGATGTCTGTGGTAAGCATATGCAAAGGTGCTGGCGGTGTGTGTTGTGGCTTCCACTGGCCCAGTGGGCTGCATGGATAGCATCACTGTCATAACTACTGAATAACTGTGTAATAACATGCATACATAGCAAGGTAGTGTACTGTGCTTGTGGTGTTGTTCGGATATGTATATCCAGGCTGAGTAATGTGTGTCCACATCACAGGGTTGGATGGCAGCACACATCCAGTATGTATGGATGAACACCCAGAATGTGTCAGACGTGTCGCCTGTGCAGACGTATCTGGCCATTACCTGTGCATCCCCCACAACACACACACATGCAACATATGGCAGAAGTACTATAGCAGTACACACATGTTCATAGGTTCATACTAGGCTATCTGCCCGAGGGCATTTACAAGCCTAGCCCATCGTTTTGTGGCTTACACCACCCCTTTAGTATGGGGAACCATACCCATTATTTTGCTGTGCCTCTGTCGAGCAGTGACACTTCGGTAATCCCTGGGGTATATCTGCGATCTCCCATCCATTGGTCAAGATTTCTCTTGAACAAGGCCAGCGAGGTGCTCTGCCTCACATATACCGTGATTTTGTTCCACAGCATAGGGAGTCTTTGGGTGATGAATCTATCCTTCCAGCATATCCTATTAATAGCCGTGTCGAGGTTTAAGTCTCACGCGGTTGTGGCTCTGATGGATCTAGATTTATTGAGGTGAAGCATATTCATCAAATCCGGCTTTGACATGGCCTTGTATGTTAGGCAAAGGTCACCTCTGAGCAAGCGGCGACTGAATAGAACATACATGGACATGCTGGAGGGCAGATTCTAACCGAGGCTCCCTTCACTCTGTAATGAGCTCGAACAGTTGAGAATGAACAGTTCATAGGTTCATACTAGGCTATTTGCCCTAGGGCATTGGTAAGCCTAGTAGAATGTGTTTGTCTTTTGCCACCCAATCACAAGTTATGCTGCTATGCCCTTGTCCGACTTTAGTATACCGTGCCTCTGTCTAACAGCGACATAGAAGTGATACCTGGGGTACAACTATGATCTCCATCCACTCATCCAGATTCCTATGGAAGAGAGTCAATGAGGGACTCTGCCTAACCAGTAGTGTGAGCTCATTACAGAGTGAAGGGAGCCTCTCGGTTAGGAATATGCCCCTCCAGCATGTCCATGTATGTCACTGCTGTGGTCCAGCTCTCCTGAGCATGTGGCTGTATGGGACTCTGATTGCCTGAGGTGCATCATGTTCATTACTGCTAGGTAGGACATGGCTGTATATGGCACGCACAGATTGCCTCTGAACAGGCAGTATGCCACTGAGTCCAGCTGGATTCACTTTACCTGGGCAGCATATGACATCTGTGTGAGCCATTGCATCCCCTTGATGATGTACTGTTGTCCTGTACCAGTTGCTGTAGGTGTCTGGTTAGGTACATCCCAAAAGGTGCATTGTACGCAATTATAGGCCTGATGATGGATGAGTACAGAGGCACAATGACCTCCCCTGCCATACATGTGAATCAGTCATGATTAGCTGGGCTATATAACATGTCTGTCAATCCACGTTGGCCATGTGGTAGACAAATGACAGACCGCTACCATGTTTCTTCCCAGGTCCCCAACCACGTCTTCTGTACCCAATGGCCTAACACCTATGTTGTCCTGTGCCACCAATGTAGAGGCGTGGGAATCTGCATTGAATACTGATACTCCAGCTCCCTTGTTCAAGTGTTGGGGCCGACAAGAATGGTAACAGCTATAACGTGGTAGTACTGGTGTGCTCCTGTGAAACCTGAAACAGGTTCATGTTACTGCACAGATATCGATGTCCAGAATGCTAGGTAGGGTTTTGGGTGCGTGCATCCTTGGGTCTAGACGTCCAGTGTTGAGTAGCATCACTCTTACTTCCTCATCCTTTGTGATACAAATGGATGTGGGTTTGCCTTATGAGCCTTGCCTAATACAGGCACTATGGGTGTAGCAGGAGGCTCCGCCAAATGTCAATAGGACTGTGGTGACAGGTGCAAGCTTTCCCTAGCAAAGCATATGCTCCCCAAGATGGCAGGCATTGGCACACCTGTGAATGACACCAGTATGTCAGTCAATTGTTGGAAGGGATCATCGTGCCTTGATATTGTGGCATCATTCTAGGTGAGGGTAGGATGCTACTCAAGGTCAGGGACAAACTGTCTCGGGCTACGTGCTCAGAGAGCTCTGTAATGTCTCGTCATGTAGTCCAGGGAGGAATGTGTCAGGCCATTCACAGCAGCATGGACATTGACTGAGTCATACCTGTACCTGCCTTGGGGTTACCTGAGTGTTTGTGTTATGTGGCAGGTCATAGTGCCTGACAGGCTGCACACCGTGACCCTCACCTCGTTAAGCCTGGTGAACGTGATGTGAGTGTGCCTGATGATAGAGGCACCTAGTACAGGTGTATGAGGTGTGTTGTTAACTGTTAATGGCTGTGAGTGTTCAGCACATTGGCTTTGTGTGATATGTGTTGCACATGTTCGTTTATGTGGTAGTGGTTGCCTGGATGTCTGCTTAGGAGGTCTCTGCTACATAGGCAGAGCTGTGGTCTGAGCCTACAAGTATGATCATGTGTGATCATGTGTTAGGTCCGCTGTTGTGGTAGGTCTACGTGAGACTGGAAGTGTAGTGAGTGACCCCCTTTGCCACGTGACTGGTTATGGCGGTATTGAGTAGACAGAGCCTAGCCTCCAGTCTGGTATATGGTTGCATCACTCACATGAGTTTGAATTTGTTGTTAGGAGGAGGTTGTCTGTGTACATGCATCTGTTCTAACATTGTCTCTGGAGTACCACACTCACCAGCTGGACTGGGGAGGGAACTGACAACTGACCTCTGGACATGCTAGAATACTATTGTGAACTCTGTAATCACTAATGATTGAAAACAAGGTCCAGTGGGGAGTGAGGGTGTACTGACATTACCTACAACTGCTGACTGATATAAAAGTGTCAGTGAGCAAATGCCAGGTAACCTAAGTGCAATGTGTCACAATGAAGTAAATGCAACAATGACAAGCAGTCACTTGCTGTCATGTGTAACATGGAAGTACGTACAGTAAGCAATGCAGATAACAGTAGTGAGTCACAGATGTGTTGAGAAGATGTGTACTATGTGGAAGTAGCATACCAGTGAAATAACAAGCTAACAGATAACAAGCATATAAACAAAGGTAGATCCAGGAGGCCTGGATGTAGTGTTTGCTACAACAAACAAGGTGTAGCAATGTCAGTAAGATACAGCTCAGATATGCAGGCACTATAAACCTGAAACCAGATGTCCCCAGCTATGAATGGCAGAGTACAGCCTATTGTCACACATGAGTGCAGACCACAAACCTCGTTAATGTTAAATAACTGGCCTGAAGGCCAACTGCCCATACCAGAAGTAATACACTTGTACACTGGGCCCACAATCAGCAGTTCCCAACTTCAATGGATGAAAGATATGTGTCCTGCCACCACAGTGCTTGCCACCAACCTCCCTAATGTAAAACAACTGGTCTGAAGGCCAAGTACTTAGTACAAATGACATAGAATGATAGCTACACTGTAATCAGGTTTTAACCAATCAGTAATAAGTAGAAGTTAACACTCCCTGTATAGAATGTGTACCATGTATTGTTGAGATACTATGCTGATAACCTGTTTGTGTACCTTTCCAGATAGACATGGCACCAAAAGGAATCCTGCCTACTCTGCTGCAGAGGATGACGTGATCCACCAGAGCCTGGTGCGTGACTATGCCATCCTGTTCTCACGCACCACCCAGAATCAGCAGGAGAGGTCTGCACTGTGGCAAAACCTTGTTAGCAGGATAAATGATGTTGGCATGCATGATAGGACATATGAGCAGGTGAGACATCACTGCAGTGATTTGATAAGAAATGTCTGCCAGCGTGCTGCAGATATCCGCAGGCAACAGGTTGCCACAGGTGGGGAGGCCACATCCCCCTCACCAGACAGGAGGGGCTACTGCTAAGTGTTGTGGATCCAGCCCCAGAACAACAGCAACAATCATGCATCCTGATGGAGGTTGGATCCACACAGCAGCAAGACAGCAAGCGTGCAGGTAAGATGCCATATTCATTTATTGTTATTACTTTTACATTTGTTGACCCAGATAGTCTAGCTGGATATAAGTTCATTTTCAGTAGAGGCCTGTGGAGAAAAGCTCCACACATAACGTAATAAAGGCAGACAGACAAGTTGTCAATACAGACAGCCAACATAATAGAATTGTACACCAGCCTGTTAATTAAATCAACATACATGTAAGGAAGTCAAACAGTTTAGAGTCATACACAATGTACCGTTGGTTTCAAAGCAATCCTACCTAAAGCATAATGGTTATGCAATAAGGCAAAAGCCATATACATAATAGTTAGGGCTCAGAAGGGTAGAGAAGTAGAAGGAGTATGACAGATACAATGATATGGAAGAGGCAGGAGTCAAGAAGGGAAGTGAGGAAAAGAAGGAAGACAGTCAAGAGGAGGTGGGAGGGATGGGAGAAGTAGGTCAGAGCATAGAAGGACATCAAGGTGAAAGAAACAGGGTAGAAGCTAGTTTCTATGCACAATGAGGGTTAAAGGTGAAGAGAGGGTAGGAGAGGGACGTTAGCCTGGACTCCAAGAAGAACAAAGCCAGTGGTTTTGGAAGTACAGTTTGAGTTGACGTTTGAAGAGAGGTAAGGGTGAGATTAGAGTTAACTCCTGGTATGTACATATGACTGTTCTGTACGCTGTTACTTCATGCACGATTAAGGTGTGCATGTGGTATGTATCTGTCATCATGATATATATACAGACATGATGTGCAGCTGATGTGTATAAGGGAACTAGTGTACTACTGTACTGTATCATGTGCAAACGAATGGCACACATGTGCCCACTGACATTACTCTCTTCACACTTCCAGGTCCCTCCCATGTAGCAATGAGGCAGGCCATACATGCTGGTGAGTCTTTTAACATTATCTGTAAAACAATTTATAAAACTAGGAAGAGTAGTGTAACTCTGTAGTAGACATGCTGGTGACTGTGTTCACAATAACTGTAATTGACAGTTAGTAAATTGAGTAGTGTAACACGGTACTGATGTGTGTGTTTACTGTGGGGTGTGCATGTGTGCAAGTGTGCCTGTGCCCAAGTGTGCATGTGTGTTAGTGTCCATGAGTGCATGTGTCCATTTCTGAATGTGTGCATTAGTATTGAAGTGCATCTCTTTCAAATATGTATTGAGACTGTAATCTGTGTTCCATGTTTTCCTCCCGTAGGTTCTGGTGCTGCTCTGGTGACCTGCAGCAGGGAACCTGAATCTCGTGCCCCAGGTACTGATGATGATGAAATGTCTGTAATGGTGCAGGAAGGTGTGTCTGGGTCCGCCATTGGTCAGCCAATTGACAGTACACAGCTTTCAACCCGTCAATGCGCACAGTCATCCTGCCGTTACATCCTTTGTCACCATTGTCCCTAGGTGATGGACAGTCAGCAGTGGGCATAGATCAGGGTAATGTGGTACCTGTGGTACATGCATCCTCACAAGGCAGCCATGTGCAGAGGCCTCCAATGGTACCACGCAGACAGTCGCCCATGGGTTCTCGTGGGAGCATCCGTGGCCGTACTGCCTCTGGCCGACGTGCCCAAGGAGGTATGTCAACCTCCACTATGTTTAGAACTGTCATGCAGGCACAGGCACGTATGGAAAGGTACACCAGACAGGGTCTGAGGGAGCTGAGAGCATGTCGCATAGCCATGACAGACGGCATGCGTGATGTTGCGAATGCTATCCGTAACTTCACAGATGTCGTTGACAGACGTTGTGGGGGCATAGAACAGCTGCTCCACAACCAGATGTCCATGGGCCAGGGCGATGGTGTGCGACGTGGCCGTATGCCAGCAAGAGCACCAGCTGGCAGTGGCGCGGGGCGACAATGGGCCCACTCGCACGCCTCAAGTGCCAGCACCAGCCCCAGCAATGCTGGGTCTGTGCTGTCATCCAGATGCCCCAGGAGACCACGTGCACGTGGCTCTGGACAGTCCCAACAGGGAACTGTGTCCAGTCAACACACCCCTGCTTCTGATGACAGTACCCAGTCTGGGTTAGTACGGATAATGCCCGTAGCACCCTGCCAGGCACAGGTACCGTGTCCGTGCCCACAGACACTGATCTGGATGACCTGACAGGTGCAGTCTGTGGCTGTCCACAAAACCCTGTACATGGCAGCCATTATGTGGGACTGTGTGCGTGCTTACACACATGCAGAAACCTAACACCTAGGGCAAACACATACACACACACACTGCACCAACAACGGTCCACCCTGTACTGCTGCCCCTCACAAACACACATACACACACATGTCAATTGGTGTTACCAGTGGCCAGCTTGGGCATACCTAACCCACACCCTGTGCATATGATGACACTGTGCCACCTCCTGCATACTACAACATCGGTGCAGGTAAAGGTAAACACGTTGCTGATGCACAGGGTGACTACATAGATGTGTATAAGTAGTAACATGTTGGTAACTGTTGACTGTTGCAGTATAAATGTGTGTATATCCCAGCAGTCCTGCTGCAGTAACTGTATGAATGTCCTCAATTGTTATCTGCACCCATACTACTTAACAAAGTGTACCAGCTGCACACCATCACATGCTAACATTGACTATGGCAATGCGCATCTTGTGCTGTTATGTAGATTCAGCTACATGTATCTGTTCTGTCACACATGCATTTATACACACCCTGCTACCCACACACATGCACACGCTCACCTGCCATTCCCATTATTTATCACCCTACATGAGTAGCTGTTGATACATGACAGGTACACATTTCAGAAGTGCACTATGTTGTTTACTACTGGCATCCCCTTCTCTACCTGTACTCACAGGGTGCAGGCAACCTCATCAGTTGGAAGATGTAATGTGCATCAGGTACTGTAGTACCCTGATTGCCACAGCAAACATGTTTCCCATATGGAAATGCACACACAGACACATCCCACATCCACACACTTGCCACATTCAGGCTTCAGAACACTATCTAGGTATATTGGTACATGTGCGTGTTACAGTAGCATGTAACACTATACTGAGTACTGGCAGTTAGTTGTCTGTTGTCATGTTGTCTGTATAGAATAAAAGAATTGTTTGATTATCCTACTCCGTTTTGTGGACATTACTTGAAGAAGTGTTACCTTACATGTGTTATCAGTACCACCACCTTCTGTTTTGTAGTTTTGTTTGTATAGGGTGCTATCAACATCACTGCTTGTTAAGGGTAATGACCACCCTGCAGTGCATAGCCCCATGTGGCAAAAGCCACATCCCACCCCATCATTGTGCACACACACTAACCCCACCAACAGTAAAACACATACTTTCCATTTGCAAGATTCAAACCCATACCTAACTGTGCAATGACAGTAGAAACAGACACATTAGCAGAGTGTGCTATTTGCAGTAGTTGGAGAAATCTTTACTAATGCTGTACTTAGAGGGTGCTGACATCATCTGTGTGTAGGAGGAGGGATGTGCACCCTGTAGTGTGTTCTCCCAGTTGGCAAAAGGCAGTTAACCCTCCCAGCATAGTGCACACACATAAACCACACTCATACTAACACACATACATTCCCTTTGCAGGATTCAAACCCCTACCTAACTACGTTATGACACTGAAGAAAGACGCATTAGCAGAGTGCGCTATGCAAATTACTGGAGGACTTTACTACATGTGATATAGTTATATAGTCCTGACATCATCAGTGTTTCAAAAGGGGGATCTGCATCCTGTACGATACTGTCACGGTTGCTAATAGGGACATTTCCCACACACACACACACACACATCGATGTGTTGGAGGTTTGCATATGTGGGGGATCCAGAACTCCAGTGTGATTAGTATATGGTTTGATTGCAACAATGAGGGATATACTCCCAGTGGTGAGCAGTTTGTACTCATGTTTGTAAAGATCAGCTCTAGTATATCTGCCCCTCTTGTGGGAAGGTTGGTTACCTGTTCCATAGCCAAAGAATGTCTGATCAATGGGAACCTTAGAGCTTGGGTATTGTGGCTTGTGTAATGTTCACAGTCTATGTTTGGGTAGCTGGCATCACCCAGTATGATGGTGTTTGCAGAGTAATCTAAACTCTCCTGTGTCAGCATGAAGGCTGTGTGGGAGACCTGAGTTTGAGAGGGTGCTGTAAGAGCTCCTCTGTGTCTCTTTCCATGTGGTCCAGGGAGGTACGTCCCAACAGGTAGCTGACTGTGACCCTCCCCTTGCTCTGTCTGGAGGGCGGCACGTCTGTCAAAAGCTCATGTCAAGCAAGTACACACCCCTCATAAATGATGTGGAAACCTTCAAAGGCCCAAGGCCTGTTGAAAATATGGACCAGACTGCAGATACCTGTATAGAGGCATTCTGTGGACACATTCAGGAATGCATGGATCATGAAGCCACATATGAAAGCATGACCCAATTCTCCAAAGGCAGATGTCCTGGGCGCCGGACACCAGCCATAAACACACTATACAATAGAAGGATGACGCCACTACATGATACAACAACCTCCCAAAATGTGAAGGCACCACTGATGAGTATTGGAAGACAACTACAGGCACCCATATGATTGTCTAAGGCCATCTTTGAGAGAGGATTCCACAAGCCACTGAGGATAATCACAAGGCTGCCTGTAGTTATGTTAGTAACCTGGGTGGTACTACCCAGATATGCTCAGAGGTAATACAATATGTCACACAAAATATAAAACACACAGACATTGCCATCATCCTAGTGGACAGGTTCAATGCTGCCTTCTCTCCCCACCACACCAAAAGGGAACATATGTCTCGCAGCACAGTGCTTCCCTCCCTGACATCACAGATGCTCAGGTAAGAGATGCCCTTCCCAAAGCAATAAACACTGCATCAATGGGACCAGACAGTGTCCCAGGCTGTGTCCTACATGAACCACAAGAAGAGCTACACCCAGACATAACACCACTGTTCAATCCCAGCCTTAATACACGATATGTGGCCAGAGAGTGGCATACAGCAACAGTGATCCCTCAACATGCAGGTGGTGCCATCACGGATCCTGGACACTACTCGCCCCATATGTCTGACTAGCTTTGTCTGCAAAGCTATGGCAAGGATCATCATGAACCTCACATATCTAGATATTATGGACCTACAGACATGTCACCATACACAGTTTGGCTTTGTCAATGGCAAATCCTGCCTATCAAACCTGTTTGCTTTGTTTGAAACAGTCACCAAGGCCACTGTCAAGGGGTAGGAGGTCCACACAGCCTACCTGGACCTTGCATAAGCCTTGGATACAATACCCCACTTGTGCATTCTAGGGAAGCTCACCAGTGTACATATTAACCCCTATGTCACTATGGGTATTGCACAGTGGCTCAAGGGCAGAACACACATGGTAGAATTGCTGGAGCCATGTCAGCCTCCAACCTGGTACAAGTGGTGTCCCACAAGGCACAGCCCTAGGAGCTGTCATGTTCATTATATATTTGTCATAGGTACAGGCCAACATGGAAGTACTGTGGCTCAGCAAGTCGCAGGTGACTGCAGACCGAACACCATAATCAACTCAACAGCTAACACATGCATCCTCCAAATGGGACTCTTGCAAACACACTTGTGCCACAGCCATGGCCTCAACGTGAATGACAGAAAGAGTATAGTCATCCCCTTTGTCAAACACTAAGTGACCACAATGTACCACATATGTGTTAATCCAGTAAGTGCAGACCAAGGAATTATGGACCTTGGGGCATGGGTTGATAGCATTCTACCATTTGACAACAACATGGACAAAGTGGTTAGGTAAGCATGTTATATGGGCCACATCATCATGGGATCCACATGTAGGCCAGGGGAGGACATTGTGCCCCTTTAGTCATCCCTCATCATGCCCATAATTGACTATGATGAACCTGTCGGCATGCACCTTACCAGACACCTGCAGCAACTGGGGCTACCACATATGTACCTCGACAAGGGGATCAAAGTGCTCAAACAGATGCCACATACTGACTGGTTAAAGTAGCAGCAGCTCTACTCAGTGACATACTGCCTCTTCATAGGCAATCTGTGCCTGACATAGAAGGCCAGGTCATACCCTCACGTAATGGCCATGCTGCATCTCAGAATATCCAGATCCCACCAGGATACACGCTGGAAATACTTGAACCTCAGGAGTGATATACATAGGACATGGTGGAGGGTCACATTCACAACTCAGAGGCTCCCTTCATTCCTGATTATTATCCCAATAGAGGTTAGGCGGACTGACTCAGTGACTATCTTCAAGAGCGATATTAATGACTGGATGTGACATTGTAGGGTTACCCTGGGTATCACTTATGTGTCACTGTGAGAAAGAGGCACAGTATACTAACCTTGGAAAAGGGCATAGCAAGACAGATTCACAATGCATGTTGTAAGGCACGCACATTCTGGCTAGGTGGATACATGCCCTGGGCAGATATCCCTGTACGAACCTATGGACCTATGTCTCTTTTTCACCATTGGCCCTATGTGCTGTCAATGACCTAAGTAATCTCAATACTGTGGTAGCATGTGCAAAGGTCAGTTGTCAGTCACCTCTATGGTACAGTTGTGGAATATGTGTGTCATGTAGTAATGTCACAGCTGCCACAGTACACAGTCAACCCTATCCCCTACCCATTGATGTACATCACATGTATGAGATGGAAACACATGGCCAAACTGTGACAACAACATACAAGTCAGTCAGATGCATGGACACATATGACTCAGTCATTGTCCATGCCACCACAGCTGATGTGGGATGTCGCTCACTGGGATACATGATAGGGAACATGGAAGGGATCACTGAGCAAGTGACACAGGCTGGTAGACGCCTGACCTTGGTTGGCATCAGACCCTCACCAGGGATTCCGACAAATTACTGAATGCTAATGAATAAGTGTAGCTACAACACCCTAGCTGAATGGTTCTTAGCATGCAGTCACTGCATTGCTATGGAATACTGTCTTACCACTCCCACAACAGGTGAGAACGTGCAGCTCCTGTACATTAACAACATGTAGACTTTATGCCCCAGACCAGGTGTGCATCCCTCACTACTAGGCTGATAGCATCTACATCTCACACTGTATATACACATCCCACATGCAGCATCTGCACAGAAGACCACGGTCATAATGTTACCCTGTGCAAATACCATGTATTCACATGTGGCAGGCATCACACATGGTAACTATTGAAAGTCACAGGTACATATGTGTATTTGGCACACACATACATCATGTGTTCATTGCCATAACCGGTGTAATCAGTGTCATGCATTATTGTGAGGGACAACCCACACACATGGGCATTCTGTGTGTGCACAACACACATGGCATGTCTGTAATCAAAAGCCATACATAATTGTGATATCGTTTAGAAAGGGGTATGTGCATCCTGTAGTGTGTTTTCCCAGTTGCCAAAAGGGATATATCAATCATACACACTTACCCCCCTTCACACACACTTGCCACCTGCTGGATTCAAACCCCTACCTAACTATGTTAAGACGCTAGAGACGGACGCATTAGCACAGTGCGCTATTCGCATTACTGGGGGATTTCCTTTCCCCTGATATACTTATAGGGTGCTGACATAATCAGAGTTTAGAAAGTGGAATGATCATCCTGTGGTGTGTTTTCCCAGTTGCCAAAAGGGATGTTTCTTTCATACACACTTACACACACACTTACCCCCCTTCACACACACTTGCCACCTGCTGGATTCAAACCCCTACCTAACTATGTTAAGACACTAGAGACGGACGCATTAGCAAAGCTCGCTATTTGCATTACTGGGGGATTTCCTTTCCCCTGATATACTTATAGGGTGCTGACATCATCAGAGTTTAGAAAGTGGAATGATCATCCTCTGGTGTGTTTTCCCAGTTGCCAAAAGGGATGCTTCTTTCATACACACTTACCCCTTCACACACACTTGCCACCTGCTGGATTCAAACCCCTACCTAACTATGTTATGACACTACAGACGGATGCATTAGCACGGCGCGCTATTCGGATTACTGAGAGAATCCTTTTCTCCAATATACTTATAGGGTGCTGACATCATCAGAGTCTAGAAAGTGGAATGATCATCCTCTGGTGTGTTTTCCCAGTTGCCAAAAGGGATGTTTCTTTCATACACACTACACACACTTACCCCCTTCACACACTTGCCACCTGCTGGATTCAAACCCCTACCTAACTATGTTATGACACTACAGACGGACGCATTAGCACGGCGCACTATTCGGATTACTGAGAGAATCCTTTTCCAATATACTTATAGGGTGCTGACATCATCAGAGTCTAGAAAGTGGAATGATCATCCTCTGGTGTGTTTTCTCAGTTGCCAAAAGGGATGTTTCTTTCATACACACTTACACACACACTTACCCCCCTTCACACACACTTGCCACCTGCTGGATTCAAACCCCTACCTAACTATGTTATGACACTACAGACAGACGCATTAGCACGCAGCTATTCGGATTACTGAGAGAATCCTTTTCTCCAATATACTTATAGGGTGCTTACATGATCAGTGTCTAGAAAGGGGGATGAGCATCCCCTGGTGTGTTTTCACATTTGCTAGGGGTAACATTTGGACCAAGTGTGTGAGCATGCCCAGTTCAGCCTTCCCGTGGCATGTTGTGTGAAAGATGTCTCATTTATCTAAGTGTGTGAGCATGCCCAGTGTGGGCTTTACATATGTTGAACTCTGCAGCCCATCACATTTGTGGATGAGTGTGACCTTCAACAAATACCTCCAGTTTATGGTTGTGTGTTCTGTGCCATGTTGTGTAGTTACTGTCCGAATGCTTTTTGTGTGAACAAAACAGGGAGTATACTGTGATTGCAGGTTTTGCATGGGATACTTTGCACACAATTGTCAACATCCGTTCATACTGACCTAACACTGTAGCACTGTCTAGTGTAGTGTTTCAGTACTTTCACTGTGGTGGTCAGTATCCTGGGCTTTAGTCCTATCACTGCTTTACATTTCCATAGTGTGCACAACAGCCTGGTTAGGGTCCAGTTGTGCACATCTGCACAAAGGCAGTGCCTCTACAGACCCTGTTAATTGCTGCCCCATAAGCTTAACAAGTGTAGCCTGCAAATCTATGGAGAGGATCATAATTGAGCTCATAAACAAAGATATAGGGGACATGCAGACATTGTACCCATCCCATTTTGGCTTGGTCAGGGGCAGATCATGCCTTTTGTACTGGGTTGACATCTTCAAATTGGTCACTTAGGCCATTGTTGGGGAAAGGCAGTCCATACAGCCTACCTTGGCCTTGCAAACACTTTCAACACAATACCCCACTCAGGTATTGTGGAAAACCCTAACAACTGAAATGTAAACCCATGTCACAAGATGGGTTGCAAACTGACTTAAGGACGGGACCCACAGGGTTAGAGTTGCTGGCACTATGTTAGACTCCAGGCTGGTCACAGGTGGTGTCACACAGGGCTCAGTCCTTGGCCCCCATTGTTTGTCATGTACTTCCCAGAAGTACAGGCCAACATGGGAGGACTTTGGATGACAATGTTAGCAGATGACTGCACACTGGGCACCATAGTGGACAGTGCATCACACACAGATATCCTTCAGAAGGGACTCACAGTAACTGATAGCTGGTGCCAGGGCCATGGCCTGAAGTCAAAGTGCACAACATGTGTAGACATACCCTTCAGGAAAAGCAAGGTGACCCCAAGCTACCATATAGGTGGCAATCCTCTAAGCACAGAGGAGGTTATCATGGACCTGGGGACCCAGGTTGACAGTCGCCATTCTTCTGAGACTCACATTGCTAAAGTGGCTAGGAAGACCTTCTACATTGCCCACCTGATCAGGATGGGATTCACATCCAGATCTAGTGGGTCATTGTTCCCCTGTACTCTTCACTTATCAGACCGGTGATCGAGTGAATGCCCTATTCTGGCTGTATCTCACCCAACATCTGCAGCAATTGGAGACACCCTGACTGTCCCCACCTAAAGGATCAAGGAACCCCAACAGCTGTCATATGCTGCCAGATTGAAGACACTCACACTCTATTCACTCACATACCGTCTGCTTAGAGGTGACATGTGCCTGACATGCGAGGCCATGTCCAAACAGAGATTAATGGACATGCTCCACCTCAGACTCAGAAGATCCACCTGAACCACTAGTGCAGGTGACTTGCACCTTAGCAGGGATGTATGTTGGACATGTTGGAGGGATGGAGTTATCACCGGAGACTCCCTATGCTGTGGAATACAATCCTGGTCCATTTGAGGCAGAGCACCTTGCTGGCTGTGTTCAAGAGGTATCTTGACCTAATGCTAGTCGGAGAATGTGTTTGTCCATCAACACATTGTAAGCGTAGTTTGACATGTCATATGTCTTGTTTAGTATACTGTGCCTCTGTCTACCTGTGACATAACATTGATACCCAGGGTAAACCTCCCATCTCCCATCCACTCATTAGGATTCCTGTTGAGGGGACTCAACCAGTGTCTCTATGGACAACCTGTACTGGTAGTTTACTCATGTGTGGGGGTGGCTTCTGTGTTTTGGATAATGCAGTACAGCCTGTCCTATATATGTCAGTGCTGGGGTTCAGGTCCCTCATGTGCATAGCTCCCTGCCATTCAGATTGTACAAGGTGCAGCATGTGCATTGATTCCAGCTTGGACATGGCTTTCTACATCAGGCACAGCTTGCATCTGGGTGGACAGCATGGCAGTGTGTGGAGCTGCACTCTGTTTAATCAGACTACACATTACATGTGTTCCAGCTCTGTCATACTCCTGGTGAGGTACTGTTGTGGACTTTACAGGTGATGGATGTGTGTGCATGAGGTACACCCCACAGGGGCTGTTGTGGTCATTTCTAATGCTGATGAAAGATAACTGCAGAACCAGAATGACCTCCCTTAGCTAGATGTCAGACAGCATGGACCATACAATCACAACTGAAAACAGGACCCTCTCCACAAAGGGAAAGTGTCCTGTCTGGTGGACCCCAGCCATAAACAAACTGTATGACAGATGAGGGTTACTAATGCAAGACAGAGCTACATCTCCAAAAGGGAAGACAGCTGTGATCAGCACTAGTAGAAAGCTACATTATCTCATAAAGACATGCAAGGTCAACTTGGGGACATAAATCACCAAAGACAATGAAGGTAACCACACTGCTTTCTTCAGTTATGTCAGACACCTGGTTGTGAACCCTCGGATATGCTCAGAGTTGGTACACAACAACATATATTCCAGTGACCTGACAGATATTGGCAACATTCCGGGACAGCTTCAGTGCGATTTACCCTCCCTCACCCCCAAAACAAGATAGTTATCACTGCTGTATGTAACCTCACTGTCATCTTGGATGTCCATGTGAGAGCCACACTCAGCAAAGACAAGTACACAGCATCCATGGGACCTGCTGGTATCTCCAGTTGCATGCTATGTGAACTCCAGAAGGGGCTGGACCCATATATACAACTGCTATTTAACCTTAGTCTTGCTACAGGATATGTACCTGAACACTGGCATACAGCAACAGTGGTCCCACTCCACAAGGGAGATGCCTCCAAAGACCATGGCAACTACCACCACACAGGCTTAACCAGCCTTGTCTGCAAAGATATGGGAGGAGTCATGGAGCTCTTACACAGACACATTACTGACCTACAGACCCTTGTTCCCACCTAAGTCAGCTTTGTACAGGGCAGATCCTGCCTTTTGCACCTTTGCACCCAAAAAGTACCTACCATGAAGATCAGGGTTCTTCAACACATGTCATATGCTTCCAGAATAGAGGAAGTCCAGCTTTGTTCAGTGTCATACCGCATACTTACAGGTGACCTATGCCTGACATACAAGACCATGTCCAATCAGGATTTGGTGGACATGCTCCACTGCAAGCAATCCAAATCCACTGGAGCCATGAGAGCTGAGTATTTGAACCTCAGCACATACATGTATAGGACATGCTGGAGGGACAGAGTCATAACTCAGAGGCATCTCACACTCTAGCAGAGTATCCCAGTTCATGTTTGACAGAGTCCCTCACTGACTCTCTTCAGGAGACATCTGGACAACTGCATATGAGACGGAGGCACAGACTAGACAGAGACACAGTCATGTTATTCAATTACGTAAGGGGGTCATAATGTGTCACTACTAAGTCAGAGGCACAATATTCAGAATCTATTCTGTACACTTATTACCACTATAAGGGGTGGCAATAGCCACATCACTATGGCTAGGCTTATACATGCACTAGGGCAGATAGCCTAGTAGTACACTATGACACTATGAAACACCGGTGTATGTGTAGCTATTGTCAATCAAACAGTATGATGTGGCTTGGGGGCTTGATATCTCCCTGTATTCCAACATTGTTTTGTCTATTCCTTCTAGCATGTCTAGGGATCAGTTGCTAGTGTCCTCTCCTGCTCAGCTGGTGAACCTGGGAATATCGAGGCACTGTTACAGTTGCCTCATGTACACTGACAACCCTCTCCTTCTGCCATAAAACACACATACATGTGAGAGATGCAACTATATAGCCAAAGTGGAGGCTGAGCTCTCTCAACATAGGACTAGCAAGACCAGAGAGAGGGTGAAGCTAACCACACACACATCTTTAATCCAGTCTCACATGGCACTGTCACAACTTAAGATCATACACATAGACACACAGAGACACTCTCGGAGGCTCTGATCAGAAGTCTACCAGAATGGCGGTGGCCACCACAGCAGACACTCACACAACTGCCTCCACAGGGCACAGCACATGCAACACATTGACCACAGAGTCGGTGTGCCAAACAGTCACAGCCCTTAAGGCCAAACACAATGCCAGACACACTTGTCATAGGTGACTCCATAGTCAGACACACTGATGTCCCACTCACCAGATCAGGTACAGAGGAGGTCACAGTAAGCTGCCTATCGGGCACTGGAATCCACCACATAATGCAAGCACTCAGGTCACTAAACTGCAAGTACAGGTCTGACCCAGTCATAATCCATGCTGGTGTGAACGACCTGAGATGTACCTCCCTGGACTACATGGAAAGAGACATAGAGGATCCCTCTGATTATGTAGGCCAGGCAGGTATGACCCTGACCTTCGGCAGTATCCTACCTTCACCAAGTATGATGCCACATAAACAGAGACAAGATGATCAGCTGTAGTATTTTGCTTAGACTATGGTGTCATTCTAAGGGGGTCCAATGTCTGTCTGCCTGGGATGACATGCTGGACAGGCCACGATGATTTGCAAGGGACGGCTTGCACCTGTCACCCCTGGGCTTCCGGATTTCAGATGATGCTCTTGCCACCCCCATTGTGCCTCTTTTATGCAAGATTCAGATTCTACACCTACCACCCTAGAACACAGTAAAGGAAAGACACTAAGGCTAATACTGCTCAATGCCCAAGGTCTCAACCTCAAGCTGCACACACTCTATGCCCTTCTCAGTATGTAGCACATTTATGTCTGTGCTGTGCCTCAAACCTGGTTCACAGCTTCTGACAGCACCCCGGCACTATCGGGTGTTACCTCATATCATGCATTCCGGCACCAGCATCCCGACAACACCAAGAAGGATGGTGGGTGTCCATATTCATCAAGGACACCCTCACCTCATGGTTGGTGGCAACACACGATGCATCGGAGACCATCCAGGTGCCAGTGACCATAGGCAAGACTGCTCTGCAGTTTGTAGCATGTTACATGCCACCCGCTCAAACTCAGGTACCTCACACAGCTATCCTGCAAACACTGAAGGGGATAAATGTATCTCCAAACACCATCCTACTGGGTGATTCCAACTATCCACATATAGACTGGGATCACTAATCATGCCACAACACTCTAACACAAAGGTTCCAAGAGTTCATACACTGAAATGCCATGGAACAACTGGTCCCAATCCCCTCAAGTGGAGGCAACATACTAGAACACATCATCACGAACATGGGGTCACACTGTTCAACACCAGACGTATACCCATCATTGGTGAGATCAGATCATGGACTACTCTCAGTGGGAGTCCACATCCCACCCACACCCCAGATGGGAAAAGAAACGGTGAAGAACTTCTCAAATGCCGACTTCACATTTCTGAGGACTGGTGTGGTCTCTTTCAAGGCCCCCAGGCCAGTGGACACCATTACCCAAGCCACTGTATCACTTAGAAATGCCTTCTACCAGCACCTCCAGGACTGCATGGTTCAGGCAATCCCAAATAATAATGACTCATTGTACCACAGGCAAGCATCCAGTCTGGTGGACCCTAGCCATAAACAAGCTGTACAACACAAGGAAGGAGCTACTACAAGATAGAGCGTAATCCGTAGGGGAAGACACCCTGCTCATTGTGAGTAAAACACTGGGTTCCCACAAACAATCATCCGAGGCCTCTTTAGAGACTGAACCCACTCAGGACTCCAGGGGCAATCAAGAGGCCTTTTTACCTATGTTTGAAACCTGGGAGGAAACTCCCAGATATGCTCAGACTTAGTTCAGAATGATGTTGATATCACTGCACCTACAGACATTGGCAACATACTGGCTGACAGGTTCAGTGCAGATTTCTCCCCTCCCCAACTGGGGTATGTACTCAGAGGATTGTAGCCCCCAAACATCTCCACTGCTGGGGTGGGAACTGCTCAATCCAAGGCAGAAAACACTTTATCCATGGGACCAGATGGTGTCCCCAGTTGTGTGCTCCATGAACTCAATGAGTAATTACACCCACAGTTAGGGCAGCTGTTTAATCTTAGCCTCACCTCAGGATATGTTCCCAAGGAGTGGCATACAGCAATGGTGGACCCACTTCACAAAGGAGGTGCCTCCACCAACCCCAGAAACTACCATCCCATCAGCTTGACAAGCCTGTTCTGCTAAGCTATGGCGAGGATCATAATGGGAATTCTAAATGAAGACATAGGGGACTTGCAGACATTGGATCCAATCCAGTTTGGCTTTGTCAAGGGCAGATCATGCCTTTAAACTTGGTTGACTTTTTCAAAACACTCACCCAGGCCATTGACGTGGGAAAGGCAGTCCACACAGCCTACCTTGACCTGGCAAAGGCTTTCACACAATACCCCACTCAGGTATCATTGAAAACATCACCAGCTTAATTGTGAACCCATACATCACAGCATGGGTTGCAAACTGCCTAAGTGACAGAACACACAGGGTCAAAGTTGCTGGTGCCAGTTCACACTCCAGAGCTGTCACAAGTGGTGTCCCACAGGGCTCAGTCCTGGGCCCACATTTGTTCAGTATCTACTTTTCAGAAGTACGAGCAAACACAGGAGGATTATGGCTGACAAAGTTTGAAGATGACTGCAAACTGGGAAGCATAGTTGGAAACCCATCTGACACAGACATCCTTCAGAAGGGTCTCATAGACACAGATAACTGGTGCCACGGCCATGGCCTTACATTAAACACTAAACAATGCATAGCCATACCCTTCAGGAAGAACAAGGTTACCACTACTTCCCATCTAGGTGGCAATCCTCTAAGCACAATGTAGGTTATCAGGGACCTGGGCACCCAGGTTGACAGTGACCTTTGTTTTACACTCACATTTCCAGGGTAGTTTGGAAGGCCTTCTACATTGGCCACCCCATCATGCAGTGATTCACATCTAGATCAAGGGAGGTCATCGTTCCCCTGTACTCATCACTCATCACACCAGTGATTGCATACAATGCCCCATTCAGATTGGATGGGCCCACAAATTCCTCGACAGGAGGTGAAAGGGTCTCAAACATATTTCTTATGCTGCCCGACTGAAGGAATTCCAGCTGTATTCTGTCGCTTACTGACTGCTCAGAGGTGACCTGTGCCTGACATACAAGGCTATGTCCAACCCAGAATTAATGAACATGCTTCACCTCAAGACCTCTACATCCATCAGAACTACAAGGGCAGGAGACCTAAACCTCAACACAGATATTAATAGGATGTGCTGGAGGGACAGATTCATCACCCAGAGAGTCCATATGGTGTGGAACAACATCCTGGTACATGTGAGGCTGAGCACCTTACTGGCTTTGTTCAAGTGAGATCTTGACCAATGGATGGGAGATTGCAGGTATACCCCAGGGATAACCTCAGTATCACTGCTTGACAGAGGCACAGCAAAATAATGGGCATATTATCCATCAACTTGCAGGGGTGGCAGAAGCCACAAAACTCTGGGCTAGGCTTATTAATGCCCTAGGGCAGATAGCCTAGTATGAACCTATGAACCTATGGACATAGGCCTGGGGCAGTTCCTGCTATTAGGACAGTGGTCTGCAGCAGGCTATATAGTAGTAGTCAGTTTTAGCCATTGGTTTTTGACCATGGCTATTCCATGTTGCTTCTTGTTGTGGTACAAACATGGGTGTGTGGTTATCCATGCTATTTATTGCTAGTCACCCTAATTTTGTATCTTGTTCCATGTTTTTGCACATGTACATCACTGTATGACGTGCAGCTGTTTCCACAGGGTCATATGCGTGGATATGGATGTTAGTTGGGGTCCTCAGGTGTGCATATTGTACATGATATTACATTACTTAACACATGGCATTCATGCCTCAGGTGGTGCTGCAGGGCCACCTCTGTCGGATACACATACTACACTCCCTGCACGCTTGGAAGCAGGTTGTGTCATGTTAGGCAGCCCTGTTACTGTATGAGTGAGTCAGAGCGGTATCAGTCCCAGTGTTCCTACTGACCAAGCGTATGTGCTATCGTTGCCTCTTTGCCAAGGCCAGGGCATACTGGGCACGCCTCCTTCTGCCTAGTGGGACAAGGTCAGGTTGTTCCTCCTCCGAGTCACCCCTGCCTGTGGTGGCCTTGGCAATGGTGGGGATGTTTGGCCCAGCCCTGTGCTGGTCCTGCTGCAGCTGTTCCGCAGGATCATATTATGTAGCATAGCACATATCATGATCATTTGGGTACATGTAGTTGGTGTGTACTGCAAAGCTCCACCAGATGTGTCCAGACACCGGAACCGGGACTTGAGCAGCCCAAACACACGCCTATGATATTACGTGTTTGTGCGTGTGCCTCATTATGGCGCTCCTGTTCAGGTGTGTGTGGATTTCTGGAGGGTGTCATCACCCACGGCTCAAGTGCAAAACCTGCATCCCACACTAGGTGTCCGCGTGGGAAATCCCCATTGGCAAATGATTGGTACAGCTGCCAGATGCCAGATGTGGGAATCGTGGTAGCTCCCAGGGCAGCCAGCACACACATTCATTATTATGCCCTGGGCATCACACACGACCTGGCAGTTGATGGAGGGGTATCCCTTGCGGTTAATGTAGACTCTACCCCGCCACCGGCTGGTGCTTTGATGCGTATGTGCGGCAGTCTATTGCACCCAGCACCTCAGGGTATCCCGCTATTTGCTGGAAGAGACGATATTGCTGGCCACAACCTCACGGTCATTAGGGACATATATATGATCACTGACATGTGGTGACATGGCATCCAGGAACTGGTGCAGTACCCTGGAGGCTGATGCCTGTGATATCCCCATCATATCGCCATTTGGTCTCTGGAAGGTACCTGTTGCTAGTATTCTTAGGCCAACACATACCTTGGTTTCCACTGGGATGGGTTCCCCTCTGTTGGTTCTGTGTGTGAGGCGTGGCCTGCACAGCTCAACAATCTGCTGCAGGAGCTCTCTGTCCACTCTATAGCCTACTATCTCCAGCTCATGTAACCCATGGTAGGTGACCCTGGGCCTGTATACTCTTCTCCTTCTCCTCACTCTGGGTTGTCTGTCAGCATCTGCATTATCACCACCCTCAGCAATTCACCTATGTCTGATTATAACAGCTATGGCAGCCCCTAGCATTTCTGCTCTGAGTTCAGCTTTTTTCAGTTTTCAATTCTGATAGCTTACTTTATTGCAGTATCTGTTGTGAGAAACAGCCTGCACTGCTCTTTGCAGTGTTTTAAGTGCTGGGTTGGGCTTCTAGTCTGTCTGCATAATTGCCTGCTTCCAATTGTTTCCACCAATTAACTCCAGCAGTATTCCCTGGCAGTTTCCCTGTATTTTGGTTGTTTCCTGTTTCCTCTCTGTTTCCTGAAGGGGAGCAATGTGCACACCAGCTTAAACATGCTCACAGTCACTTAAACGCTGCACACATCCCTACACAGTGTTACACGCGCACACATCCTTACACGGTGTTAGCTAGGCTGATTCATGCTAAAATGCGCCAAGACACTGCCTTACACATCGCTGCACGCCTCACAAGAAACCGTTGTAAACAGTTTGCAACACGCTCCCACATGTTGAACCTGCCTTACACGCCAAGATGCACGTATATCAAGAAACTTTGAGTGTAGGGATAGCGTATACCCTCAATTTCTTGACTTTCCTAGTGTTCTGTTGAGACACACCTCCCTCCCTGATGTCTGTCTGTCATCTGTTACCTTACATTGCCCTCCAATCTGGTACATTTCTTTCTATCCTTCCCTGATGTCACCTACCTCTTACTCTGTTCCTCCCCTTCTCTAAGTCTTACACTACTCAGAAAGTGCTCATTACCTATGTGGCAGTGTGATTCAGTATTGTAACCCTCATTTACATAGGATTGCCTAGTAATGACTAGTTACATGTCTTACACGGAGCTTCCCTTGACAACCACTAAACAGAGGCCATATTGTTTTTGGTCTGCAAGTCCCTCCATTGACATTTCACGTAATACATAAATCCCACAATTGTGGGTTTATAAGCTTCGGTTTTCAGTTTTAGGTAGCCCACCCGTTTGCTGGTGCGCTGCAGTTAAACACATAAATCCCATGAAAAAAAAAAAAAAGTTATATAACTTATTTTTGCAACACTTTTTCCTGCCAATGGCCACATATTTGGCCATTGGCATGCTTAATTAAACATATGCACCCTTTATTTGGAGCTGACATAGCTCCGTTTTTAATTTTGCAGAAATATACTCAGTTGTCAGCTGAGTACATTTCTGCAGCTAACACGTCCGTTACACGGACTGGTTTCTGCTTTGTGGATCGCTCAAATACCTCATTTGCATATCTTTGAGCTGCAAATGAGGTATTGAGCATTTCCACGCCCAGTCCGTGTAAGAGATGTGTTAGCTGTCTCTTACACGGAGATTTGGGCTGTTCCTGAATCAGGAGGCTTACACGGAGGCTTACACTACTCTTGAACTCCGTGTAAGCCTTCCTGAATCTGGCAGAAGGTCTTGTAAAGGACCAAAAATAGAGACACTAACAAAAAAACTAATGCATCCTATATATATATATATATATATATATATATATATATATACATATATATATATATATATATAATGCATACAAATGACCAAAAAGCATATCAGACCTGGTTCAACATTTTTTAAAAAATATTGTGCCCATTACAAAAGGATAATAACCATATATTTTGTTATATAACTCAACATATGACACTAGATGTTCCAAAAACAAAAATACAATAACTTTTCTTAATGATGAAAAACACTAATAACTGAAACTATCTCTAAATATAAATTGTATTAGTGTCGAAAACCTAGCACTGAACCTAAATTAACCATGATTGTCAGTATAGAGAATGGTCAGTAAAAAACCAGACCATAATGTGTATTGGTTTAACCAAAAAAATATATCATGTGCCCGGTATAGAGCGTGTTAGCAAGATTACAGAACCTTCACGCCCATATGTAGACCAGACAAATACATAACCAAAAAGGACTCAGAAATCACATACACCATGTGCGACAGCATAAATAAAGAAAAATATAACTACCTAATGTCCAAAAATGAGATCTAAACATAGAGGGAACAGAGGAAACCTGAATATGTCCAAAAAAATCCTCCGTGACCTCCGAAAACAGATTTCAATGCCGCCATACGGCCTATGAACGGCCAACTGTTAATACTTTCTGGAGCACTCATTTACTGACCACCAGCAGTCTTGAAAATATCAGCGACTACACCCGACCGTGATAACCGGAAAAGGCACAGCTTGTAACTGTTAGGGCTCGGGTTAAACAACGCTCCACATAACCCTCGTACCTGCTGGCACAATACTAAGTGGCTAGGCGAACCCAATCCACAAGGCAAGAAAGAAAAAAAAGAACTTTAAAGAGCACTCATTCGCTGACAACCAGCAGTCTTTGAAATATCAACGATTCACCCGGACCATAAAATCCGGAAGTAGCCCAGTGTGTAAAAAGGGCTCGATTTAGTCTGCGCTCCCCAAGAAACTCATACCTGCTGGCACAAAACTGAATGGATAGGCAAACCAAGTCCACCAAGCAAAAAAATATAAGATAGCTAGTAGTTGGTTCTGGTGGTCAAAAGTGAAGCATAGCAGCCTAAAAAGGCAAGCACGATCCAACAATGGTTCACAGCAACTGAAGAAACTGAATAAAGTCCAAACACAGATGCAAGTAGAACCCTTGCACAGCAATATGAAACAAAATCCTAAGGAAATAAGCCAGCAAGTAACAACAACATTGACATGTAAAATGTTCATAGGGTCATAGGTCTTTACTCAGCTAATAACCAACATCATATTGCTATGATGGCTTAGTTGTTAAGTACTGTGACTGTAGTGTACAGGGTCCTGGGTTCGAACTTTGCGGAGGCTGTTTATTTAAGGGATAACTGGCTAGGCTTAAAATGGCTTATAAGGGCAGTTAGCTTAGTACTGAACCTATGAACCTATAAAATCCTAGATATAAGTATAACCTATATCTATATGCTGGAGGATATTAAGGCTATGTGTATATGTGTATTTGTTTGCATTACATAGTGCCTCTCTCCATATGTGACATGTGTAACATCCCATGACAGAATTAACAATCACACATCCAGTGGTCTGGAAATGGCTTGCAGAGGCTCATGGAAGGACATTGCTTCATGATTTGTGTACACATCTTTGACATGATGACATCCTCCACTCCTCTGCAGGAAGGATGTCATGTGGCCAGAGGGAAATGCATGATATGCTCAACTTTAAAGAAAAGAAATGGATAGTAAAACTTGGAGCTCTGTTTGCACCTGGTCTTAATGACCAATTTTAATGTCTTTTACCCAGATATATATAGATACAGATATCTGGTTGTGAATATTTTGTATGTTTGTTACCCATTGAAGAAGGCTGTGTGAAGCCGAAACTGATTTGGATGTACTACAATTGTTATATTCAGGGGATTTTTCCCTGGTGTTCTATTAAATGATGATATTTGCACTTTCCACACTTGCTGGCTTATTTCCTTAGGATTTTGTTTCATATTGCCGTGCAAGGGTTCTACTTGCATCTGTGTTTGGACTCTTATCTAAAACCATACAATATTGGTGAGTGATTAAATGTTCAACTGCCTAGTAAGAGAAGTGGTATCTTGATTTAAATGTTAATTTTTACCATGCATTAGATTCTAGATATGAAGATTTATTTGGATTTATGTTTTATGTATTACCTCAGATTTGTAATTTTTCTTAGAAGAAACGTACACTGAAGATTTGTTTTGATTTATATTTTACTTCTGATTCTCTAATTCTCACTGTTTGCCAGAAGTAAGGGTAGATCAGACAGAAAGATCTATTTTTATTTATAACTTATTTTTACCTCAGAATTAAAATATTTTTGATAGAAAAAAATGTATAGATTTTAGACTGGAAAAATTATTTTTATTTATATTTAACTATGATTGTCACTCTTTTTTGGAAGAAAGTCAGAGATAGTACAGAGGCAATCTCTGCCATTTGCAAGGAGACTACCCAACTATAAATTCTCTTATACTGTAGACATGGCATGCCATAGGTTATCTGAGGTCATGCAGTACAGAGTTATGATGTATTGTGCAATTAATTGTAAGAGAAGATTTATTCTGATTAATATATTATTTTTATCTCTAATTTTTCACTGTTTGTTGGAAGAAAGGGATAGGTTGTAGATTGGAAGGTTCTGGTTTGCATTTTAGCCTTTTACCTCTGATTTTAACTGTTTGTTGGACAAAATAGATTTTAGATGCCATCCAAGGGGGTTGGTCAGATATGAATTCACCATACTGGAGACAGTACACTCAAGGCCTTATCTAAAGCCATACAGTATGTGTGTGTGTTAGTGATTAAATGCTTAACTACTTTGTAGACAAAATGTATCTTGATTTAAATGTTAATTTTTACCCTGGATTTTCAATGTTTATAAGAAGGAAAGGGTAAACTGTAGACAGGAACGTTTATTTTGATAAGTAAATTATTTCTCCTGTGCTTTTCACTGTTTGTTTGAAGAAAATGATAGCTTATGAACAGGAAGCTTTTTTGATTGGTATTTTACTTTATTACCTATTAGTTTTACTGTTTGTTAAATGAAATGGATAGATTCTAGATTTATAGTTTGTTTTTACCTCAGATTGTTAATTTTTGGTGGAAGTAAGGTGTATATTGTAGACTGAATTTATTTTGATTTATATTTTTTATATTTTTTTATTCATGAGTTTCACTTTTGTCAGAAGTAAGAGATACATTGCAGACAGGAAGATTTGTTTTGTTTTATATATTATTTTTTACTTCTAGTTTTTATTGCTTATTAGAAGAAAGGGACAGATTGTACACAGGAAAATTTATTTTGATTTATAATTTTACCTTCATTCAATGTTTTTGGAAGAAAGGCAAAGATAATGGACGGGCAAACTCTACCCTTCACAGGCAAACTCTACCCTTCACAAAGAAATTACTTGTCTATAAATTCATATAAACTATAACCAAAATAATCCAGAGCTTATCTGAGACTATATAGTGTTAGTTTGTGATTTATTGTGCAACTGTATGGAAGATGTGCTTTAGTTTTTGCCACTCATTTTTCTCTGTTGGAAGAAAAAGACTGTAGATACCATATTTTTTGTATATTATTTATGTGTTTTTGGAAGAAATGTATTTTATAAATACAAACTATCCATCCAGTGGGCTTAGTCAGGTGTGAATTCACATATTCTGCAAAAAGTACACTCCAGGACTTATCCAAATATCATACAAAGCTAGTAAGTGATGGTTCAACTGCTTAGTAAGACAAATTTTTACTTCATATTTTCAGTGTTAGTTGGAAGAAAAGCTTGCAGTGTAGGCAGGAAGGGGTCTACTTCATTTGCTAATTGACTGAAATTATTTGACTGATTCATTTGACTGACAAATATTATTGGCAGTTTCAGAGATTGTAGCAGCAAGTAAATGGAATATGTTCCCTTCCCCACTGTAGTGCGACCCTGGAGGGGTCCCACACACCCCCTAACTATATATTCTAACTCCAGGGTCGCACTACAGTGGGGAAGGGGATATATTCCATTTACTTGCCTTACAGTGCAAGAGTCAATAATACTTGTCAGTCAAATGAAGTGTCAGTCAAATGAAATTTCAGTCATTTGGTCTCAGTCAAATGGGTGTCAGTCAATTGGAAGTTAGGGCAAATGAAGTAGACCCACAGGAAGATAGTAAGTAGTATCATGAATTGACTGTTAATTTTTACTTTGTATTTTCAGTGTTTGCTGGAAGAAAAGCTTGCAGTCTAGGCAGGAAGATTTATTTTGAATAATTTATATTTCCTGTGATTTTCACTCTTAGTTTGAAGAAAGGGAGGGTGCAGATATTGATAACATCTTGCATATGATTCCACCCACAGATATTTTCCAGACTGATTACATCTCTATAATTAGTGTTTTCATTTTTTAAATGCTTTTTTTACAACTCTAGGTGATTTTGCTACACTATTTTATCATACTTCTTTATATGTACATGATTTATATTTGACTTGTATTGCTCGGAAGATACATTTTTTAAGGACATACACACTTTGCATATATTCTTTTTTATATCTGACTTTAATTGGACTTCATTCTGAAAATGTAATTCTTTTAACTAATTATATATGCATGATTTGTTTCTTTTCATTGATGAGATTTTGTATTTAAATGCTAGTTTTTGCCATGAGCTTCACTCTGATGAAGTTCCTATAACTGGAACGAAAGTAGTTGCTCTTCTTATTAAACACTTGCATTGGCTGTCTGTGATGGTTATTTGTTATTTCATATTTGTATTTATTTTTTTTACCTGTGATATTCATTGGTTTATGAAAGAAAGAAATATATAGTAGACAGGATGCTTTATTTTGATTTATATTTGTACCTCTGATTTTCACTGACCTATGGAAGAAATGGATAGATAGACAGGAAACTTTAATTTGAGTTATATTTTGTTTTTTGCCTCCGATTTTCATTGTTGGATGAAATAAGTAGGTCTTATTTTACCTTATATTCTTAATTTATAATGCAAGAAAGGTACAGTTTGAAGATTAATTTTGATTCATAATTATACCTCTGATTTTTCACTGTTTGGCAAAAGTAGGGATATTTTACAGACGGGAAGACTTATTATGATTTCTGTCTTATTTTTACTTGCAAGTTTCACTGTTGGAAGAAAGAGATTTTAGATTAGAATTTTTATTTATGTTGTTGGGGTTTTACCTCTGATTTTAGCTCTTTTTTGGAAGAAATGCATTTTATACATACAAACTCTAGAGATCCAGTGGTCCTCTTCAGCTATGGATTCACAGACTGTAGCAAGTACATTCCAGGGCTTATCTAAAACCATACAATATTGGTGAGTGATTAAATGTTCAACTGCCTAGTAAGAGATGTGGTATCTTGATTTAAATGTTAATTTTTACCATGCATTAGATTCTAGATATGAAGATTTATTTGGATTTATGTTTTATGTATTACCTCAGATTTGTAATTTTTCATAGAAGAAACGTACACTGAAGATTTGTTTTGATTTATATTTTACTTCTGATTCTCTAATTCTCACTGTTTGCCAGAAGTAAGGGTAGATCACAGACAGAAAGATCTATTTTTATTTATAACTTATTTTTACCTCAGAATTAAAATATTTTTGATAGAAAAAAATGTATAGATTTTAGACTGGAATAATTATTTTTATTTATATTTAACTATGATTGTCACTCTTTTTTGGAAGAAAGTCAGAGATAGTACAGAGGCAATCTCTGCCATTTGCAAGGAGACTACCCAACTATAAATTCTCTTATACTGTAGACATGGCATGCCAGAGGTTATCTGAGGTCATGCAGTACAGAGTTATGATTTATTGTGCAATTAATTGTAAGAGAAGATTTATTCTGATTAATATATTATTTTTATCTCTGATTTTTCACTGTTTGTTGGAAGAAAGGGATGGGTTGTAGATTCGAAGGTTTTGGTTTGCATTTTAGCCTTTTACCTCTGATTTTAACTGTTTGTTGGACAAAATAGATTTTAGATGCCATCCAAGGGGGTTGGTCAGATATGAATTCACCATACTGGAGACAGTACACTCAAGGCCTTATCTAAAGCCATACAGTATGTGTGTGTGTTAGTGATTAAATGCTTAACTACTTTGTAGACAAAATGTATCTTGATTTAAATGTTAATTATTACCCTGGATTTTCAATGTTTATAAGAAGGAAAGGGTAAACTGTAGACAGGAACGTTTATTTTGATAAGTAAATTATTTCTCCTGTGCTTTTCACTGTTTGTTTGAAGAAAATGATAGCTTATGAACAGGAAGCTTTTTTGATTGGTATTTTACTTTATTACCTATTAGTTTTACTGTTTGTTAAATGAAATGGATAGATTCTAGATTTATAGTTTGTTTTTTTTACCTCAGATTGTTAATTTTTGGTGGAAGTAAGGTGTATATTTTAGACTGAATTTATTTTGATTTATATTTTTTATATTTTTTTATTCATGAGTTTCACTTTTGTCAGAAGTAAGAGATACATTTCAGACAGGAAGATTTGTTTTGTTTTATATATTATTTTTTACTTCTAGTTTTTATTGCTTATTAGAAGAAAGGGACAGATTGTACACAGGAAAATTTATTTTGATTTATAATTTTACCTTCATTCAATGTTTTTGGAAGAAAGGCAAAGATAATGGACAGGCAAACTCTACCCTTCACAGGCAAACTCTACCCTTCACAAAGAAATTACTTGTCTATAAATTCATATAAACTATAACCAAAATAATCCAGAGCTTATCTGAGACTATATAGTGTTAGTTTGTGATTTATTGTGCAACTGTATGGAAGATGTGCTTTAGTTTTTGCCACTCATTTTTCTCTGTTGGAAGAAAAAGACTGTAGATACCATGTTTTTTGTATATTATATTATTTATGTGTTTTTGGAAGAAATGTATTTTATAAATACAAACTATCCATCCAGTGGGCTTAGTCAGCTGTGAATTCACATATTCTGTAAAAAGTACACTCCAGGACTTATCCAAATAATATACAAAGCTAGTGAGTGATGGTTCAACTGCTTAGTAAGACAAATTTTTACTTCATATTTTCAGTGTTAGTTGGAAGAAAAGCTTGCATTGTAGGCAGGAAGGGGTCTACTTCATTTGCCCTAACTTCCAATTGACTGAAATTTCATTTGACTGACACTTCATTTGACTGACAAATATTATTGGCAGTCTCCAGAGCACTGTAAGGCAAGTAAATGGAATATGTTCCCTTCCCCACTGTAGTGCGACCCTGGAGGGGTCCCACACACCCCCTAACAATACATTCTAACTCCAGGGTCGCACTACAGTGGGGAAGGGGATATATTCCATTTACTTGCCTTACATTGCAAGAGTCAATAATACTTGTCAGTCAAATTAAGTGTCAGTCAAATGAAATTTCAGTCATTTGGTCTCAGTCAAATGGATGTCAGTCAATTGGAAGTTAGGGCAAATGAAGTAGACCCACAGGAAGATATATTTTGAAGTAGTATCATGAATTGACTGTTAATTTTTACTTTGTATTTTCAGTGTTTGCTGGAAGAAAAGCTTGCAGTCTAGGCAGGAAGATTTATTTTGAATAATTTATATTTCCTGTGATTTTCACTCTTAGTTTGAAGAAAGGGAGGGTGCAGATATTGATAACATCTTGCATGTGATTCCACCCACAGATATTTTCCAGACTGATTACATCTCTATAATTAGTGTGTTGAGAAAAAAAAGCTATGTTTTTTAAATGCTTTTTTTACAACTCTAGGTGATTTTGCTACACTATTTTATCATACCTCTTTATATGTACATGATTTATATTTGACTTGTATTGCTCGGAAGATACATTTTTTAAGGACATACACACTTTGCATATATTCTTTTTTATATCTGACTTTAATTGGACTTCATTCTGAAAATGTAATTCTTTTAACTAATTACATATGCATGATTTGTTGCTTTTCATTGGTGTGAGTTTGTGTTTAAATGTTAGTTTTTGTCATGTGCTTCACTCTAATGAATTTCCTATAACTGGAACAAAAGTACTTAGTTTTGTTATTAAACACTTGCATTGGCAGTTTGTGGTACTTCTTTTTTATTTTAGATTTTTATTTATATTTTTTATCTGTGATATTAATTAGTTTATGAAAGAAAGAACTAGATGGCAAACAGGATGATTTAGTTTGATTTACATTTTTACCTCTGATTTTGACTGTTGCATGAAAGGGATAGGTTTCAGGCAGACAAACTATAACTATAACAAGGGGCCTACAAGATATAAATTCATGCAGAGTGAAGACTGAAATCCCCGGAACTTGTATGATACATTAGAAAGTTGGTTCTAAATTTCTTGTGCAATTTCATAGAAAGAAAAGTTTATTTTGATTGATGCTTTATTTTTTGAACTCTGCTTTTCACACTGTCAAAATAGTAGGATATACTCTAGATATGATGTTTTCTTGAAATTGTTTTGTATCATATATCTTATCTCAGATTTTTAATTTATGATGGAAGAAGGTGTGTATTGCAGAATTATACTGATTTAAGTTTCTTACTTTTGTCAAGGGATAGATTACAGACAGGAAGGTTTATTTTGAATTATATTTTACTTTCTACCTCTGATTTTCACTGTTTGTTGGAGCAAAGGGATAGAATATACACAGGAAAAGTATTTTGATTTATTTTCACTGATTTTGGAAGAAAGGGAAATATAGCAGACAGGCAAATGTTACCCTCAGCAAGGGGACTACTCAGCTATAAGTACTGTCAGACTCTGGACAGGGCACTCCAGAGCTTATCTGCAATGATAGACTGTTGATTTCTATTTTATTGTGCAGTTGTTTGCAAGAGATTTACTTTGATTTATATCTTCTTTTTACCACAGCTATTTTCACTGTTGAAAGAAAGGGAATCATTGAGTATATATGGGAAATGTCTTACTTGGATTTTTGTTTTTTACAACTCTGTGTAGGTTTTTTCAGAAGAGATCAATTTTTAGACACATAAACCCAAGCCATCCAAGGGGTCTAGTCAGCTATGAATTTATGCAGACTATGGATAGTACATGTCTATATTATATCAAAAAATGCAAGGATGATGAGTAAATGTTCAGTTGCTTGGTAAAATAAGATTGTAACTTCATTTAAATGTATTTTTTATACCTCAAAGGGATACAGGCAAATGCTACCCTTTGCAAGGGGACTACTAAGATATAAACTCTTTCAGACTATGGACAGGACATTCCATGGCTTATCTGAGATGATAGAGTGTTGTTTTTTGAGTTATTGTGTAACTGTTTATACGAGATTGATTTTGATTTGTATTTTATTTTTCCCACACATTCTTCAGAGTTTGTTGAAATCAAGGAAGTCATAATAGATGGAAAGTTTTTCAATTTTATTTTAGTTTTTGCACCTCTGATTTTAAGTTTTTTGGAAGACATACATTTTGGATTTAAATCCCAAGGCATCCAAGGGATATGATCATCTATGATATCACACAGACTGTTGTTAGCATACTCCAGGTCTTTTCTAAAAATAATAGAATGAGGAGCTGATTGAATGATTGCTTGGTAAAACAAGATTTAAATGTTAGTGTTTAACTCAGATTTTTACTGTTTGTAGTTAGAAAGGTAGTCACTGTAGACAGGGAGATTTATTTGGATTTGTCAATCATTTTTTTCCAGTGATTTTACTGTTTGAGAAAGTGATAGATTATAAACAGTGAGCTTTATTTTCATTGGCATTTCATTTTTCTACCTATGATTTTGCTGTTTTCGTTTTTTTTTTTTTTGAAACAAAGGAATAGATTCTAGATATGAAGTTTTTTTGCATATTCTACATTTTGACAGGAAATATGTGGAATGTACACATATGATTTATTTTTATTTATATTTTTACCTCTTATTTTTAGTGATTCATGGAAAAAATGATTAGATAGTAGATACTCAATTTTGATTTATACTATATTTTACATCTCTGATTTTAATAGTTTGTTGAATGAAAGGGGTATATTTAGGCAGGCAAGCTCTAGTTATACCAATCAGCCTACTAAGATTTAAATTCAGAAGGACTGCATACCAAAAGTCTCAGATCTTATCTAATACCCTACAGTGTTGGTTCTAAATTTATTGTGTGACTGCTTAGAAAGAAATGGTTTATTATGATTTATTTTTTAATTCTGATTTTTTCACTCTGTCAAAATAAAATGACAGATTCTAGATATGATGATTTATTTGGAATTCATCTGTAATGTCTTTTTTACCTCTGATTTTAACCATTGGTATGAATGAAAGGAGAAATTGTAGACATTAAAATCTATTTTAATGTTTTATTTTTCATCTTATGATTTTTACTTGTTTTGGAAGAAAGGGAAATACAGAAGACTGACAAACCCTACCTTTCACAATGGGACAACTAAATTATAAATTAACCCAGACTATAGGCAGGATACTCCATAGCCTATCTGAGATCATACATTGCTGGTGTATGATTATGAAACATCTTGTAAAGGAAGATTTATTTTGATTTATATTTTATTTTTACCATTGATTTATCACTTTTTGTAAGAAGAAAGTATCAAATTGTACATGTGAAGTTTTTTGTTAGAATTTTATTTTATCTCTGATTTTTTTTGAAAGAATAGGTTTTAGAAGCACAAACTATATCCAATGAAGGGGTCTAGTCAGCCATGCATTTACACAGATTGTAGTACAATCTAGTTATTAATAAAAATTATACATTGTGAATGATTGGACAGTGCAGTGGTGCATTGGTAATGTTGTCACCTCACAGCAAGAGGTTCTCTGGTTCGATTCTCGGCTGGAGTGCCTTCTGTGCAGAGTCTGCATGTCCTCCCTACATTCATGTCAGTTTTTTCTGGGTACTCCAGTTTCTTCCCACTTTACAAAGACATGCATCTGGAGCATTTCTCCCCAGCCTTCCACTGAAAATTGGCTTTGGTCCAAGTCAGACTTTCCCAGTAAACAAATATTAAAATGAAATAAAATAAAAATAAATCAAGGAAAGGAATAGAGTTTAGACATAAAGATCATTTTGGATTTATGTTATATTTCTTAGCTCAAATTTCTAAATTTTGATGAGAGATATATGTAGGTGGTACATTTGAGATTTATTTTTATACCTCATTTTTTCAGTTTCATCAAAGAAATTTATTTACAGTCGACAGAATGTTTGTTTGATTTATACTTTATTTCTTAGCTTTGATTTTCATTGTTTCATTTGATTTTCTTTGTTTCTTGGATGAAGGAGCAAGTTTTAGGCAGGCATATTGTAGCTATACCAAGGGGGTACTGTAATATAAATTTAAACAAACTGGAAACCATATGCTCTAGACCTTATATAATACAGTGCAATGTTTGTTGACATTTATTGTGTAACTGCTTAGGAAGAAATGGTTTATTTTGATTAATGTTCTATTTTTTAACACTGATTTTCTTTTTATTTTTGAAATAAGAGGATATATTCTGGATATGATGATTTACTTTGGATGATTTTATATATTACTTCATATTTTTATTTTTGATAGAAAAGGGTGAACATTGATTTATTTCAATATGTATTTTTACTTCTGGTTTTCACTGTTTTTCAGAAGCAAGTGATATATTAAAGACAAGATGATTTTTTATTTGCATTTCATTTTCTTCCTCTGATTGTCATTTTTTTTGGAAGAAAGGAACATAGTATATATAGGAAAAATACTTTTGCTTTATATTTTTTCTTTGATTTTTTATGTTTCCTAGAAGAAAGGAAAGGAAAACAAAGGAGGCAAAAAACTCTACCCTTTACAAGGGGAATATTCAGCTAAAAATTCTCTCAGACTATGGACAGGACACTCCGAAACTTATCTGAAATGATAGTGTTGGTTTCTAATTTATTGTGTAACTGTAAGAGACTTATTTTGATTGATAATTTCTATGGACAGGACACTGGAACGTATCTGAGATGATAGAGTGTTGGTTTGTGATTTATTGTTTAACTGTTTGTTAGAGACTTGTATTGATTGATATTTTCTTTTATCATGGATGTTTTGTAGATGGTAAGTTTTATATTTGGATTTTAGTTGTTTGTACCCCTGATTTTAAGTTTTTGGAAGAAATAGATTTTAGAGACACAAACTCAAGGTGTTCAAGGGGGTCTAATCAACAATAAATTCACACAGACTGTGGACAATGCATGCCAGGTTTTATCTAAAAGTAATACAGTGATGGTGTGTGATTAAATTGTTTGGTAAAGCAATATATTGCTTGATTTAAATGTTAATATTTACCTCAGATTTTTACTGTTTGTAGGCATAAATCTAAATACTCAAGACAGGTTTATTTTGATTTGTAATTTAATTTTCCTGTGATTTCACTGTTTAAAAAAAGGGGGGAAGATTGTAAACAGTTTTATTTTTCTTGGTATTTACTTTTTCTGTTTTTTTAAAGAAAGGAATAGATTCTAGATATGAAGTTTTTTTTTTGATTCATGTTAAAGTTCTTACTTCAGATTTCAAAATGTTGATGGGAGAAATTTGTAAAGTGTAAATTTAAGATTTATTTGTATTTGTATTTCTTACCTCTGATTGTTAGAACTTTGTGGAAGAAATAAATAGTACACACAATGCTTTATTTTGATTTATATTATATTTTCACTTGTGATTTCCATTGTTTGTTAGATGAAAGGTGTAGGTTTTAGGCAGGCAAACTCTGACTATACCAAGAGGCCTACTAAGATATAAAGTCACACATACTGGACAGCAAAAGCCCCAGATCTTATCTGATAGTGTTGGTCCTAAACCTGCTAAGAAAGAAAGGGTATATTTTGATTTATGTTTTACTTTTTCACTCTGATTTTAAATCTTTGTCAAAAGAAGGCAGATTACAGATAAAAATGATTTATTTGGAATTATTTTATATTTTACTTCAGATTTTTCATTTTTTGTGGGTTAACCGTGTTAATTGAAGAATGATTTTTATTTATGTTTTCTACCTCTTATTTTCACAGTTTAGATTACAGCCAGGAAGATTTATTTATAATTTTATTTTATTTTTTACCTCTAATTTTCACTATTTGTTAAAAAAGGGATGGAATGTACAGAAGAAAATTATTTTTATGTATAGGTTTCTTTTCATTTTCACTGTACTTTGGAAGAAAGGGAAATATAGTAAACACTATCCTTTGCAAGGGGCCTACTCAGCTATAACTCTCAGAATATGGGCAGGACACTCCAGATCTTACCTGAGATAATAGTGTTGGTTTGTGATTTATTGTGCAACTGTTTGTAGGAGATTTATTTTGATTTAGATTTCATTTTCTCTGATTTTCACTGTTTGTTGGAAGAAAGGAATATAATATACACAGGAAAATTATTTTGGTTTGTATTTTCTCCTTTGATTTTTGATGTTTCTTAGAAGAAATGGAATGATAGTAGACAGGAAAACTCTACCCTTTATAAAGGGACTATTCAACTATAAATTCTCTCAGACTATGGGCAGGATACTCCAGAACTTTATATGAGATTATAGCATATTGGTTTAGGATTTATCATTCTGCTGGTTGTAACAGATTTATTTGGACTTTATTTTTACCACAGATGTTTTTCATTGTTTGTTGGAAGAAAGGGATTCATTGTAGATGGGAAGTTTTCTATTTGCATTTTAATGTTTTATATCTCTGATTTTTTTTTTTTCAAAGAAATACTTGTTAGACTCACAAACACAAGGCATCCAAGTAGTCTAGTCAGCTGTAAATTCATACTGACTGTGGATAGTACACTCCAGGTCTTCTCTTAAAATAATTAAATGATGGTGAGTGATCAACTGTTCAATTGCTTAGTAAGATAAGATGTAGCCTAATTGATTTAAATATTAATTTCTACCTCCTATTTTTAATGTTTTTAGGTAGACATGGATACAATGTAGACAGGAAGATTTACTTTGATTTGTAGTTTACTTTTGCTGTGATTTTTTACTGTTTCTTTAAACAAAGGTGTAGATTGTAAACAGGAATCTTTATTTTCATTTTATTATATTATGTATATTGTAGATGTAAGATTTATTTTTATTTGTAATTTTTATCTCTTATTTTCCAAGCTTTATGGAAGAAATGAGTAGGTGTTTTTTTTACCTGTGTTTTTCATTGTATGTGGGATGAAAGGGATACCAAGGGCGCTAAGTTAGGAAGCCACATAGACTGTAGACTGAAAGCCCTATTCTTTATGTGGTACCTTACAGTATTGGTCCTAACATTATTGTTCAACTGCTTGGATGAAGTTTTATTTTGATTTATGTTTTATTTTTTTAACTCTGATTTTCAGTTTGTCAAAATAAGAGGATAGATTGTAGACATAATGATTTATTTGGAATCCTTCTGTATTTTACTGTACCTCAGATTTTATTTTATGGAAGAAACGGTAGATTGAATGAATATTGATTTTTATTTTTATATTTTACCCCTGATTTTTACTGTTTGATATTTTATTTTTGCCTCTATTTTTCACTTTTCTTTAAGAAAGGGATAGAATGTACAGAGGAAAGCTATTTTGATTTATATTTTTTCCTTTGATTGTCACTACTTTTTTGGAAGAAAGGGAAACAGTAGACAGAGTGTTGGTTTGTGTTTTATTCTGCAACTGTTTATTTTTAGCACAGATTTTTTCACTGTTTATTGGAAAAATGGATTGATTAGAGATGGAATGTTTTTTATTTGTGTATTAGTTTTTTTTAACCTCTGTAATTTTTTTGGAAGAAAAAGATATTAGCTACACAAACCCAAGCCACCCAAGAGTTCTAGTCAGCCATGAATTCACACAGATTTGAATAACACACTCCAGGTAACAGTGACAGTGAGTGATTAAACCTTCAGTTGCTTGGTATAACTAGATGTACATTGATTTAAATATTAATATTTACCTCATATTTTACTGGTTGTAGGTAGGAAGGGCTACACTGTAGACAGGAAAGTTTATTTTGATTTGTAATTAATTTTCCTGTGGTTTTCACTGTTTGAATAAAGGGATTTATTATTTTCATTGATATTTAACTTTTTACCTCTGATTTTGACTGTTGTTGAAATAAAGGAATATATTATAGATATGTTTTTTTTTTTTAGAATTTATATTTTATTTCATAAGTCAGATTTTAATTTATGATGGAAGAAAGGTGGATTGTAGATTAGATGTATTTTGTTGTATATTTTTTACTTTCTCGTTTTCACTCTTAGAAGTAGGGGATAGACTGCAGACAGAAAGACTTATTTTAATCTGTAATGTATTTTTTTACCTCTGGTTTTAACTATTTGTGTGAAGAAAGGAATGATTGTAGATATGAACATTTATTTTGAGTAATATTTTATTTTCAGTTATGACTTACTTTTTTGGAAGAAAGGGAAAGATAGCAGACAAGCAACCTCTAAGTTTAAATGGGACTACTGAATTATAAATTAACCAGACTATAGACAGGATACTCCGGCCCTTACCTGAGACCATTTAGTGATGATTTCTGATTTATTATGCACTACTTGTAAAAGAAGATTTATTTTGTTTGGTATTCTTTTTAAAACTGATTTTTACTCTTTGTTGGAAGAAAAAATAGATTGTAGATCGGAATTTTAATTTGTATTTTATTTTATTTATTTATTTATTTTTATTTTTAACTATTTTTGGAAAAAATGGATTTTAGGCATGCAAAGTCTATCCAATGAAGGGGCCTAGTCAGCTTTGAATTTATACAGACTGTGGATAGTACAATCTAGGGCAGTAACTACATGTTCAACTACTTGGTAAGACAAGATGCACTTTGACTTAAAAGTTAATTTTCACCTCATAATTTCACTATTTTTAGGAAGAAAGGGATAAACTTTTAACAGGGAATACTATTTTGATTGATAATTTATTTTAATGAAGATTTTCAGTCTTTGAAGAAATGGACAAATTGTATAATGGTAGCTTTAGGTTGTTTGGTGTTGAATGTTTCTATAAATTCTAGGTAGCACGTTTTTTGGAGGGGGGATTCATATTATATTTTTATGTATATTTTTTTACCTGTCATTTTTACTGTTTTTTGGAAAAAATGAACAGATAGTAGACAGGATGGCTAATTTTGATTTATATTTTTTACCTCTGATTTTCCTTGTTTATATCATGAAGGAGTTGGTTTTAGGCAGGCTAACTATAGCTATACCAATGAGCTGCTAAGATATAAATCCATACAGATTGGAGACTGAAAGCCCCAGACTTTATCTGATACCTAAGGTGTTGGTTCAAAGTTGAGTGTGCACCTGTATAGAAAGAAAGGGTACACTTCCATTTATTTTTATTTCTGATTTTCACTCTTTAAAATACATTTTTGATGGGAGAAAGGTGTATATTTAAGATGGATTTTGATTTTGTATACTTTACCCCTGATTTTCACTGTTTGTTGGAAGTGAGGGATAGATTATAGATAGAAATATTTATTCTGATTCATATTTTATGCTTTTATGTCTGATTTTCATTGTTTGTTTATTGAAGAAGGAATAGAATGTACAGATGAAAAATCGTTTTGATTTATATTTTCTCCTTTGATTTTCACTGCTTTGTGGAAGGGTGGAAAGATAATAGACAGGCAAATGATACCCTTTGCAAGGGGACTACTAAGCTATAAATTCTGTCCAACTATGAACAGGACAATCCAGAGCTTATCTGAGATGATAGATTGTTGGTGTGTCACTCATTGTGCAACTGTTTGTAAGAGATTTCTTTTCATTTATACTTTATTTTTATCAGATTTTTTTTCAATTTTTGTTGTAAGAAAATGGTTAATGGGAGATGGAACGTTTTTCATTTGTATTTTAATTTTTTATACCTCTGTTTTAAGTTTGCTTGAAGAAATGGATTTTAGACAGAAACCCACACCATCCAAGAGGTCTAGTCAGCTATGAATTCATGCAAACTGTAAATTGTACATTCCAGGTCTTATCTAAAAATAATACAATGCGGGTGAGTAATTAAATCTTAAGTTGCTTGGTAAAACAAGATGCATGGGTCTAATAAACTATGAATTTACACAGACTGTGGACAGCACACTCCAGTGCTTATGTAAAAATAATACAGTGTTGGTTGAGTTATTAAATTGCTTTGTAAAGCAATATGTTGCTTAATTTAAATGTTATTTTTTACCTCATATTTTAGTTATGATGGAGGCGAGGTAGTGATTCCAGACTGAAGGCTAATTTTGATTTAATTTTTTTTTTTACTTCTGATTTTCACTGTTTATTGGAAGTAGGGGATAGAGTGCAGTCAGACACATTATTTTAATCTGTAATTCATTTTTTACCTTATAACTATTTGCATAAAGAAAGGGAGTAATTGGCAATATGAAAATATAGTTTGATTAATATTTTATTTTTCATCTATGACTTTCATTTTTTTTTTTTGAAGAATGGGAAGATAGTAGACAGGCAAACTAAGCTTCACAATGAGATGACTGAATTATAAATTAACCCCGACTACAGAAAGTACACTCTAGAGCTTACCTGAGACCACATAGTGCTGAATTATACTTTATTGTGCAACTTGTTGTAAAAGATGTATTTGATTGATATTTTACTATTTAAAAATGATTTTTCAGTCTTTGGTGGAATAAAGAAATGGATTGAGGAAAGGCTATTTTGCCTCTAATTTTACTTTTTTTTAAAATAGATTTTAGACACACAAATTCTATCCAATGAAAGGTCCTAGTTGCCTATCAATATATACAGACTGTAGACAGTACAATCCAGGAATTATGTGAAAAAATACAATGACTGTGCAGGATTACATGTTCAACTACTTAGTTAGACAATATGTATCTTGATTTAAAAGTTAATTTTCACCTCAGATTTTCACAGTTTTTAGGAAGAAAGGGATACACTGTCGACAGATTATTTTGACAGGTAAATTATTTTAATAAGGATTTTCGGTCTTCGTTTGAAGAGATGGATAAATTGCAAAATGGTAGATTGTTTGATTGGTGCTTCATTTTTCTATGCCTGAATTTCACTGTTTTTTTTTTTTTTTTGAAAGAAAGGGATACATTCTAGACAGGAAGTATTTTGGAATTCATATTATATTATTTACCTCGTCTTTCTAAATTTTCATAGCAGATTTTTTTTAAAATTTTTTCATATTTTATATTTTTCCTCAGCTTTTTAATTTGACGAAACAAGGGTGTAGATTGAAGATTCATTTTGATTTATATTTTACCTCTAATTTTTCACTATTTGTCAAAAAAGACACTCTACAGCTCATCTGAGATGATGGAATTTTGGGTTGTGATTTATTGTTCCACTGTTCGTAAGAGATTTATTTTGATTTATATTTTATTTTTACCACATATGTTCATCATTGTTTGTTGGAAGAAGGGATTCATTGCAGATGGGAAGATTTTTATTTGGAATTTAATTTTTATACCTATGATTTTAATTTTTTTCTCAAAGAAATAGATTTTAGACACCCAAACCCAAGGCATCCGAGGGTATAAAGTCAGCTATGAATTCTGGAAAGTACACTCCAGGCCTTATCTAAAATGATAGTAAATGATTAAATGTTCAATTGCTTGGCAAGACAGTATATAGCTTGTCTAAACGTTAGTTTTTACATCATATTTTTACTGTTTGCAGGTAGAGGGAGATATATTGTAGACAGGCTTATTTTGAGTTGTAATTTACTTTTCCTGTGATTTTTCACTGTTTGAAAAAATGTATAGGTTATAATCAAAATATTTATTTTGTACAATGCTCCCTTCTGTGTGTACTTCACCAGACATGTGCAGCAACTGGAGAGACCACAGAGGTTTCTTACCAAGAGAATCCAGGGCCTCCAAAACATGACACACATGGAAAGACTAAAGGCCTAGTCACTGTACTCTGTATCATACAGACTACTGAGAAGCAACATGTGCCTGGCCTACAGAGCAGTCTCACACCCTACCCTAATGGAATTGCTGCACATTTGCAAATCAAATGGGACACTGGCTCCAGAGATCTCTACCTAGCATGTGACATTGACAGAATATGCTGGAGAGACAGATATATCTTCCAGAGATTACCGCTCCTCTGCAATAAGCTCTTACTCCATGTGAAGCAGAGCTCCTCAATGACCCTATTCAAGTGCAACCTTGACAACTGAATGGGTGACCATAAATTCATCCTGGGGTGACATCTATGTCCCTCATGGACAGGGGCAGTCAGTACTGATCACAGTATTGCTCTGCTAACAACTATTTAAACTTGGTCAATAAGGGCATTCTGTTTTTTGCATGGTTAGGCTTGTAAAGGTCCCAGGGCCATTAGTCTAATAACCTACTATGAACTTATAAACCTCTTGGGATGGCTACAGTATGCCTTTCTACAATTGTTTCCTTTATTCCAACAAATATTGGAAATCAGAAGTAAAAAATAAATATAAATCAAAATTAATATTCATGCTTACAATCTATCCCTTTCTTCCAAAAACGGTGAAAAAAAAGAAGTAAATATAAAATGCAAAACAAAAGAATTCTTCTCTTACTAATCAGTTGCACAGTAAGTTACAAACCAATACTGGATGGTTTCAGACATGTTCTGGAGCATCCCTTCTACAGTCTGTATGAATATATAGCTGACTAAACTCATTGGGATAGCTCGAGTATGCCATTCTGCAATCTCTTTGTTATATCTAACAAACTTTGAAAATCAGAGGTTTACAAATAAAGTAAAAATCAAAATAAATCTTCCCGTTTACAGTCTAACTTTTTTTCCAACAAGAAGTGAAACGGGAAGTAAAAAAAAATTAAACTAACTCTCCTCTTATCAATCAGTTACACAACGAATCAAAAACCAACACCAGATGGTTTCATATAAGCTCTGGAGTGTCATTGCTAAAGTCTGTGTAAATATATAGCTGACTATGCTCCTTGGGATGGGCTAGAGTATGCTGTATGATCTCACTTTCTTATAAAAGACTTTGAAAAGCATAAGTAAAAAATAAAGTATAAATCAAAATATATCTTCCTGTCTACAGGGTAAGCTTTTCTTCCAACAAGTTGTGTAAAACAGAGGTAACAAGAAAATACAAATCAAAGTAAAGCTTCTCTTACCAATCAGTTGAACAATAAATTACAAACCTAGAATGTAATATCCTGTAAAAAGTCTGTGACAATTTATTTATTTATTTATTTATATTTGTTGACCGGGAGTGTCTGACTGGATGTAGGTCCATTTTCAGTGGAGGCCCGGGGAGAAAAGCTCCACAGTTAAAATAAACAGACAGTAGCTCCATTGGATTACATAGCGATTAACAATTTACATAGCAATTACTTGCAACATATTTACAGATGAAGAACATAGTACATCAGTAGACAACTAGAATCTTTATCTGTGAAGTACATAACAGACATTAACAAATGTTAAAATAAGAAGTTCCTGTTGTACAAGTACTAGGCTTATGAGCATCTGAGCTTGCTATAATCAAGGTAGTTAGTGGAGTGGAAAGAAAGGTAGTGGTTGGATGGGGTGGGTGATATTAGAGTTGGAGTTGCAAGGGCATAGCCAGCATGTTTTTAGGTGTGCTTTTAGTAAAGTTTTGAAGTGGGTGAATGATGGTACGGAGGTAATTGTGGGTGGGAGGGAGTTCCATAATTTGGCTATGGTGCAAGAGAATAGTGCTTCACCAGCAGAGTTATTGGCTTTAGTAATCTGCAAGTGATTTATAGCAAACTAGGTCACTTCAGATGGCAGGAATATGCGTTTCTACAATCTAACTATTTTATCCAACAAACTTTGAAAATCAAAGGTTAAAAATAATAGTGAAAACAAATCGTCTTGTCCACACTAACTAATTCATCCAAAAACCTTTTCATCTAAAAAGTAAAATAGAAATAAAAAAAAATCCAAATGTATGACAGACCCCTTTCTTCCAAAAAGGAAAATCACAGAAAAAAATAAAATATGATGGTTCACTCACAAATCAGTTGCATAATATATTACAAGCCTATACTGTATCTTTTCAGACAAGCTCCAGAATTTTTTTTTATCTACCATTTGTGTGAATTTATAACTCACAAAGTACATCTGAATGATGAGAGTATACATGTCTGCAATCTATCCCTTTCTTCCAAAAACTTTGGAAATCAAAGGTACAAAAATAAAACACTAATACATGGTTTCACATAATCTCTGGAGTATACTGTCATTATAATCTATGTGCTGCTTCAGATGGATAGAGTATGCCTTTCTACTATCTGACATTATTGTCTAACAAACTTTGAAAAAAAAAAGGCAAACAATAATGCATCAGAATAAATCTTCCCATCTACAGTCAAACCCTTGCTTCCAACACACAGTGAAACATTCAGGTAAAAATAAAATATGAATCAGAATTTTCTTTGTTCTAACAATCAGTTGCACAATAAATTACAATCCAAACTGGATGGTTTTAGATAAAAAATTCTGGCGTGACCTGTCTATAGTTTGTGTGAATTTAGCTGGCTAGGCCCTTTGGGATGGTTAGAGTAAGTCTTTATGCATTATACACCTTTCTTTAAGTAAACAAACATTTCAAAAATGTATATAAATCAAAAGAAATCTTTCAGGGACAACATAAGTAAAAATAATGCAAATCAAAATAAATCTACTCTTACCAATCAGTTGCAGAATAAATTACAAACCAACACAGCATGGTTTCAGATAAGCTCTGGAGTGTCCTGTCCATAGCCTTTGTGAATTTTCTAGCTGACTTGGCTAGAGTATGCATGCCTGCAAACTATCACTTACTTCCAAAAAAAAAGTGCTCCCATTTACGCTAATTTAGTCATGTTGGACTGGGAGGAATCAAAATTACTTACAAGTGAGTACAACAAACATATTAAATACTACTCTTGTTACCTTGACGATATTTACATCTTATGGGATGGAGGCACCGATTTGTTAGAGCAATTTCTTGTTTTTTTAAACTCGAGCAGTTAATTTCTTAAATTTACTTCAAGTAATAAGGAAGGTCTCCCATATCTAGACACTTATATTTCTAAGGGTGGTGGTTGCTTTAAATCCAAGTTGTATAGGACAAACACCTTCTCTAATAGTTACTTGGAATTTAAGCAACCATCCTAGGAAACTATTTACTAACATTTTTAGAGGCCAGATTATACGAGCTATTAGAATGACCTCCACTTATTCAGAGATGTTGGAAGAAGTGTTATACATTACCTCCCTCTTCAGAGAAAGGGGCTATGACACAAGTATGATGACACATATTTGCACAACTACTGTTAAGGAATGGGGCAAAAAATATACATCATTATTAGGTCAGAATTACTACATTAGAAACAACAATAATGTAATTCAGAGTAGTAAGAACAACAATACATCAAATATGGACTTTGGGAACTTCTCCCCCCCACCCCACCAAAAGGGCAAATATCTATCCCAGCAGAGTGCTGCTCCCCCTGACATCTCAGATGCTCAGGTAAGAGCCTCCCTCTCCAAAGCAAAAAACACAGCATCAATGGGACCAGACAGTGTCCCGGACAGTGTCCTACATGAACTCTAAGAAGAACTAAACCTAAACATAAAACTACTGTTCAATCTCAGCCTTACTACAGGATATGTACCCAAAGAGTGGTGTACAGTAACAGTGGTCCCTCTCCACAAAGGTGGTGCCTCAATGGATCCTGGAAACTATCGCCCCATAAGCCTGACTAGCTTGGTCTGCAAAGCTATGGAAAGGATCATCATGGACCTCATAAATAAAGATATTGGGGACCTACAGACACTGGATCCTACCCAGTTCGGCTTTGTTAAGGGCAGATCCTGCCTCTTAAACCTGGTTGATTTCTTTGAAACAGTCACCAAGGTCATTGACGAGGGGCCACACAGCCTACCTGGACCTTGCAAAAGCCTTCGATACAATACCCCACTCGGGCATTATAGATAAGCTCACCAGCTTAAATATAAACCCCTATGTCGCTAGATGGGTTGCAAACTGGCTCAAGGACAGAACCCACATGGTTAGAATTGCTGGAACCATATCAGACTCCAAACCAGTTACAAGTGGCATCCCACAAGGCTCAGTCCTGGGACCTCTCTTGTTCGGTATATATTTTTCAGAGGTACAGGCTAACATGGAAGGACTGTGGCTGACCAAGTTCACAGATGACTGCAAACTTGGCACCATAATCGACTCTCCAGCCGACACAAGCATCCTACAAAAGGGCCTCATAGAAACAGACAACTGGTGCCAGAGCCATGGCCTCAAGCTAAACGCCAAAAAGTGTATAGTCATCCCCTTTGGCAAAAACAAAGTGCCCACAAATTACCACATAGGTGGTAATCCATTAAGTATGGAAGAAGTAATTAGGGACCTGGGGACCCAAGTTGATAGCAATCTCTCATTTGACAACCACATGGCCAAAGTGGTTAGAAAAACATTTTATATAGCCCACCTAATCATGAAGGGATTCACATCTAAATCAGGGGAGGTCATTGTGCCTCTTTACTCATCCCTCATCAGGCCCATAATTGAGTACAATGCCCCTTTTGGGATGTACCTTACCAGACACCTGCAGCAACTGGAAAGACCCCAGAAGTACCTCACCAAGAGGATCAAAGGGCTCAAACAGAAGCCATATGCTGCCAGGTTAAAGAAACTCCAGCTCTACTCAGTGGCATACCACCTGCTCAGAGGCGATCTGTGCCCAATGTATAAAGCCATGTCCAACCCGGAATTAATGGACATGCTGCACCTCAGAAAATCCAAATCCCATCGAACTACTTGCTCAAGAGACTTGAACCTCAGCACTGAAATAAATAGGACATGCTGGAGGGACAGATTCATAACCCACAGGCTCCCATCACTCTGGAATAACATCCCAGTCCAGGTTAGGAAGAGCCCCTCTTTGACTCTCTTCAAGAGGAATCTTGATGAGTGGATGGGAGATAGTAGGTTTACCCCGGGTATCACTTCTGTTTCACTATTAGACAGAGGCACAGTATACTAACCTTGAAAAAGGGCAAAGCAAAATTAATTTAAAATGGGTGGCGAAAGCCAAACACACTGGCTAGGCTTATAAATGCCCTAGGGCAGATAGCCTAGTATGAACCTATGAACCTATGTATTTTAGAATTTGGTCCGCACTCCAGTAAAATTAAAAAAATGATCAGTAGTTGGAACATTATCCAGGCGGATCAGGATATAGCCAAAATATTGGGTACTCAGCCAATATTCGTTAATAAAATGGGGCGTAACATCAAGAATTTATTAGAAAGAGGAACCATCAATAAACATTTGACCTACAAACATACCACAAAGTGTGGCAGGTGCAAGCAATGCTACGTTATTTTAGAGGAAGGAAATATAATATTAGAGAACGTAAACAGGACAAACATCAAATTTATAGAAGGCAACTGTAATACAAGATGGGTAATTTACCTAACTAAATGTACAGCCTGTTCTGGATTCTATATAGGAAAAACAACGAAAATTTAATAAACGCATATATGCACATTTATATAGTATAAAGACTAAGGATGTTAACAATGCACTATATAGGCATATTAAAAAATGTGGAGATGGACATCATTTTAAATTTGCCATAATTGACAGTATTCATATAGACCCCAGAGGGGGTGACTATAAAGGACTACTGTCTTACAAAGAAATTTGGTGGCAGTTATTTACTGACGCCTCTAATGAACCAGGATTAAATGACTATATTAGTATCAAGCCAGTGTTATAATGTATATAACTATTGACTATAGCTATGAGTTGAATAAATTTATATCAGCTTTCGAATGATTGTTTTAATGTGTTAATTATAGTTATCTTAATTATAATTATTGTTATATTTATTATCATTTTTATCATTTTTACTACAAGGAGTATGAGCTCATATTTATTTTTATGATATTTTATTGTAATGTTATTTCAAGATTTTTTTAGGTTGTGGTACTTCATAGCATTAAGTGTATTAGTTTGTATGCTAGTAGTGGTTTACTGTGTATACCACTTTAAATCGCGCTGTTTTGGCGCCAAAGAAGTTATTTAAATGGATTTGTTATATTTGTATGGAGTTCTGATGAAGCTCGCAGTTCAGTGAGTGAAAGTGCTTAACTTTGGACAATAAATATGAAATTTGGTTTTTATATTTCGCTTCTTTCGCTTTTGTTGTGACCTTGTTCAAATTAGCGTGTCAAGACACAGGGGATCAGCATTTATCTTATTTGGTTCTGTTTGGTCATTTTGAATGCTGAGGATTTCGTTTTCAACAGTTGGTGTTCGGCGAACAGCCATTTGATGAACATGCTGTTTGACAATTAAGCATATACCTCATACAGTGTAGATTAAAACATTTATTGTGCAACTGCTAAGGAAAAAAAGGTCTATTTTGTTTTTTTTTTTTATGTCTTATCTGGTTCTTCACTCTGTCAAAATAAGAGGCTAGATTCTAGATAAGATTAATTACTTGTTATTTTATAATTTTGTCAGATTTTATATCATTTGTTGAAAGAAAGGGGTACATTCTAGATATGAGGATTTTTTTTCAGATTTATATTAAATTTTTTACCTCAGCTTTCTAAATTTTAATGGGAGACATATTTAAATTCTACATTTAAGACTTATTTTATTTATATTTTTATCTCTGATTTTAAGTGCTTTATGGAAGAAATGAATAGAGAACATTGTTTTTGATTTATTTTTATTTTTTACCTCTGAGTTTCATTGTTTGTTAAATGAATGTGGTAGATTTTAGCTAGGCAAACTCTAACAAAACCAAGAGCCCACTAAGATATAAATAAGCACAAACTAGAGACTGAAAGCTCCCAATCTTATTTGATACCTGATAGCACTGGTTCAAAATTTACTGCACAACCATTTAGGAAGAAAAGGTTCATTTTGATAAATGTTTATTTTTAAACCCAGATTTCTACTCTAGATATGATTTATTTGGAATTATTTTATATTTGACCTCAACTTTTTAGTTTTTGATGGAAGAAAGGTGTAGAGTCAAGATTTATTTTGATTTATATTTTGTACATGTGATTTTCACTGTTTTTTGCTCTGGTTTTTACAGTTTGTTGAAGAAAGGGTTTAATGTACAGAGGAAAATTTATACTGACATATTTTTTCCTTTGATTTTCACTGTTTTTTGGAAGAAAGTGAAAGATGGCTACCCCTTGCAAGGGGATTACTAAGTTATAAAATCTCTCAGATACTCCAATAGCTTATTTGCAATGATGGAGGGTTGTTTTTTGATTTATTATCAAGACTGGCTGTTACAGATTTATTTTCATTTATGTTTTATTTTTAGCACAATTTTTTTTTCTCAGTTGGTCTGAAGAAAGGGATTGACTGTAGATAAGATGTCTCTGATTAAGTTTTTTGGAAGAAAGGGATTTTAGACACAAACCCAAGCCATTCAAGGGATCAGCTACAAACTCACATGGCTGTGGAGAGCACATCCCAGGTCTTTACTGAAAATAAATGATGGTGCATGATTACATGTTCAGTTGCTTGATAAAACAAGATGTAGCCTGATTTAAATGTTAATTTTGACGAAATATTTTCACTGTGTTTAGGAAGAAAGGGATACACTGTAGACAGCCTTAGTTTGATTGGTAATTTAATTTTTACCATGATTTTACTTTTTTTTTTGAAGGGATAAATTGCAAACAGCTTTATTTTGATTGGTATTTTGTTTTTTCTACCTCTGATGTTCACTGTTTCTTGAAATAAAGGAATAAAGGAAAGGATTGTAGATATGAAGTTTTTATGGATTTATATTTTTCTCTTACATTAGATTTTTAATTTTTAATGGAAGAAATATATAGATTTTAGTTTGAAGACTTATTTTGATTTATATTTTTTACTTCTGATTTTTCTCTGTTTCCCAGAAGTAGGGGACAAACTTGTAGATACAATGATTTATTTTAATGTGCAATTTATTTTTTTACCTCTGATTTTAATCATTTGTTTGAAAATGGGAGAGACTGTAGATGAGAAAATTTATTTTGATTAATATTTTATTTTTCACTAATGATTTTCACTTAAGTGAAAGTGCACAGGTACACCCTTCACAATGGCACTAGATATGACAATTTACTTGGAATTATTTTATTTTTTACTTCAGATTTTTAACTTTTGATGGAAGAAATGTGTAGACTCGAGATTTATTTTGGTTTATATTTTTCCTCTGATTTTCACTGTTTGTTGAAATTAAAGGACAGATTACAGACATGAAGATTTATTTTGATTTATATTTTATTTTTCCCTCTTTGCTTTATTTAAGTTTAGCTTTTTATACATCTGGTTTTAAATGTTGTTAGAAGTAGATTTTAGACACAATCCCTAGGAATACAAGGGGTCTAATCAACTGTGAATTCATACAGACTGTACATAGTAAACTCCTTGTATTATCTAAAAATAATACAGTGACATCATGTGTTTGCTTCTGATTTATTGTGCATCTCATTTGTAAGAGAATATGTATTTTGACTGGAGTTTTATTTTTGCCACTGTTTTCACTGTTGGTGGGAAGAAAGTATTATTTCTTAATTAATAGTATAATTATTAATAGTATTATTAGTATTATTAAAGGCCTGCACATGTTCCTGACTAACTCTAGGCACCTTTTAATCATAACGCATTAGCGACCTAGAGCTGAACTCATTTAAAGTTAAAATTTCAGTATCTGCTGTGTATGTAACTAAGCTGAAGTCATTAGATGCCATTTCATAGTATTAGAATGTTTCTCTTTAACTGCATACTTTATGGAATATGAAGGCATTTGAGTGTGTTTGTGGCTAAACAGGATAGCTGTTTTAGCCTGCTAGATTAACACTAATACTCATATCTCTCTCCCTCACTTGTATCATAGGTAGCCCCCTCCCTTGCCTAGCTTCCTGTGGTTCCCAAGACCTGACAGCGGCCCATCAGGACCACAAAAGAAAACTAAACCTGCAGCCTCAACTCTTCTTAAAAATCAGGGTAAACACAAAGCATGAGTACCCTATTCAGAGAGAACTATACTGTCCTTGTTAAGAACCTGACACTCTTGAAGACTTTAATAATACAAAGCCTGTAAAAATTGTATCTTTATAAATTCAGCACTAGTAACTCCATTGTATTGAGTTATTCTACTGGAAATTGTTACCTTTAAGACCCTGCAAAATCTCCTGGCAGTGGCCCCCCCCACTCAGCCCGCTCGCCGCCTCGCCGGCTCCGCTCCGCTCCCCTCCCTGCCCCCTTATCCCACCCGCCCCCAGTATCCCTACTTTTATAGCTACAAATAGTCCTTCCCACTTTCCCACTTAACAAATCCAAGGCTCCCTTGTCAAACTCCATAACTCCTCCCACCCCAAGGCCCAACCCTCTAACAAACCTCACACAAAGTCTCTTCCCCACTGATACCTACTTCCCTACTTCAGTATGGCAAATTTCACTTATACTATTACCCCCATCATAATTATACTTCTCATCACCACCTATATCCTAACAAAATATGAAAACCAAACTCTTATAGGCATTCCTTTCCTAAGTGCCACACTAACTTCCAATTCATTCTCCATGACAGTTATATACCACCCTCAATCTACCAGGACAAAAATATATCCCCAAAATAGTCCACCCCACACTTAAACACCCTAAAATTCCACATAACAAAACTAATCTCAAAATACTATTTAAACTACAAAGATTTTTAGTTTACTTGAAAAATTGTATTAACATCGATGGAGATATTCACCCAAACCCAGGTCCCACCACTATGCCAATCTCTAATCCCCATAATTTAACCCAAAAATCTACTGACTCCTTCTAATACTACACTTGAACCTAAGAAGCATTAACAACAAAATTCACAACCTTCATGCCATCATAGCTAGTCATTCCCCTGACATCATGTGTCTAACCGAAACATGGCTAAAACCCACTACTAAGAATGAAGAGATCCTCCCACCCGGGTACAATATTCTCAGGGCTGATCGTGCAAAGAAAAAAGGTGGAGGAATAGCTATTATGTTTAAAAATAAACTAAACATCCTTAAGAACCAAGTACAACCTCCCATGATCTCAAACCTAGAAATTATAGCCCTACAGATCTGCCTAAACACTCAAAAATGCATCAACCTTATTGTAACCTATATCCCACCAGGGAAGAACACAGAAAACCTGGAGCAATCCCTGAGCTGGCTAGCCATCAACTACCCACAAGAAACCATAGTTCTTGGGGACGTCAACATTGACTGGTCTCTCTTTTCTACCCATACAACTCCACAACCTATTAACCTACATGGTTTTTCCCAAAATATCCTATCCCCAACCAGAATAGGCAACTCACTTCAAAAGAAAGTATAATTGACTGGATCCTTACTAATAGAGACTCTAATAACTACACCACTGGTACCCTTCCCTGTGACCTCAGCGATCACCTAATAACTTATATCATTAAACATAAATGCCCAACTTCTAACACCCCTATATAGATTAATCAGAAACAAAAAAATTCGTCCCTCAATTATTTCTTGCTGACCTGCAATCCTGCAACTGGACCATATTAAAGACTCTTCCACTAGAAGAGAGTGTGTCCCACTTCAATGACACGTTCCTTAAAATACTTGACTCACATGCTCCACATAGACAAATTAGAACCAAAACTCGCATAGCACCTTGGCTCACTACTGATACTAAATCCAAAATCAAACTTCGTGACCTAGCCTGGGACAAATGGAGAGCCACAAAACCCCCCCAAGACCGTTGTAAATTTCAACAACTAAGAAATGCCACGAAAACTGCCATAACCCAAGACATAAAACAATATTTCTGCAGCCTCCAGCAAAAACACCAGAACAACCCAAAGAAATTCTGGGCAGGCTTTAACAACCTTCTGCACCCAGGCAAAACTTCCACCCCAACCCCTGAGAAACTCTTGGAGAAAGGCCAAGAAGAAGTAGCCAACACCTTTAACTCCTTCTTCACTGAGACTATCCAAACCCTAGCCAGTCACCTTACCTCCACTTCCCCACCTGCTGCTAAACTGCAACGTGACAACCCTACCCCCTTTAATTTAAAGCCAGTCTCTTCCTCCTATACGCTCCCTCCTAAAAAACTCAAACCAACTACCCTAGCGGCTGACCACCTTCCGGAATTCTTACAAATTGCATCTGATGAAATAGCCTACCCCATAACAATCCTAATAAATAGAACTATAACTGAGATGAGCATTCCCTCCATTTGGAAGACTTCCTATATCATTCCACTTCACAAAGGAGGTACCTCCTGGAAATGTCAAATTATAGACCAATAGCCATTCTGTCCCCGATAGGGAAAATCATGGAAAGATGCATCCACAAACAACTTCTTCACTATCTGACCTCTAATAATCTCTTGTCCAATGCCCAGCATGGTTTGCACCATAGTACAACTACTGCCCTCCTTTCCTTTATTGACTCAATCAACAACAATCGCAATAGCAAACTCATATCATCTGCCCTCTTTCTGGACCTATCAAAAGCATTCGATATGGTCAATCATCAATTCCTTCTCAACATCCTTGAAACCCTACGTCTGGAAACTCCAGCACTAAACTGGTTCAAGGCCTACCTCACTGGTAGGCAACAAGCTGTCCTATGGCAAAACAGAATATCAGGACTGCTCCCGAATACCATAGGCGTTCCTCAGGGCTCGATACTGGGCCCACTTCTGTTTTCCATCTTCATAAATGACCTTCAATCAGTCATCTCTAAATCCACCTGCATACAATATGCCGACGACTCCACCTTAATCTGCTCCTCCCTCTCGAATCTCCAAATGACCACACAACATTGTTTTTCACTAGTTGAAAAATGGTTCACTGACTTAAAACTTCTACTTAACCCAGCTAAAACCAAACTATTACTTTTCTTCCCCAACGTCTTCTCACCTCTAGGTAAAGAACTCCCAAACACTAACAACATAACCTTTCATATTAAATCCAATAATGGGACCCTCATAACCCCTGTCACCAGTACCAAACTGCTAGGTGTCACTATTGATCATAAGCTCAAATTTGACATACACATTACCCAAACAGTTAAGTCTGTTAACAAAAACTAGGATCTATGTACAGAATTAAAACTTCCTAACTCTCACTACCAAATTAACTATTGCTCGCACCCATCTCCTCTCTTCCCTCCTCTATGCTTCCCCAATCCTCTCTTTTCTCAATAAACGTGAACTTAACATGCTCTCTCTTGCCTATAACCACATTGCCAGATTTATTACAAGTTCCCTTGTCGAACCCATCATTGCCTTAATCTGAAGACTTGGCTGGTTGGAACTGCCAAATCTCCTCAAACTTAGCCAACTAAGCTTATAAAATAATCAACCATCCTGATAGAACTCCCTCACTGTGCAAAATTCTCACTCCATATACTAACCTCAACAGTCTCCGATCATCAAACAGCATCCAGATCCTAACCATTAAAGCAAAAAACTCAGGTGGGGATGCCCTTTACGCCAATTCCATTGGCAAGCAGTGGAACCTCCTGCCAAACAACCTTAGACTTACTACTCAATCATTTCAAAGCTAACCTTAAAGAATATCTCTCCACACAATGGACATGCCCATGTCGTGAACCTGACTAACTACATATCTCATAACTTCTAGTTCCACTTCCCTAGCCCATTTCCCTAATTGCAGATCTCTAAAATTTCTCTTTCCTTTTAGTAATAAGGAAAATCTCTGATTTCAGTCTATTTTCCAGTATCTGTAACGAAATCAATGTTTTGTGTATAATTTCCTGTCTGTCCTTTTGTCTTATATAACATCTATGTAAATTTTCATTCCTGCATATGTAAGCTATATTCTCTTGTTGTAACAATACTTTGAATCTTGCAATTTAATTATGTACTTCTATTGTGTATTGGAGCTTTTCTCCTCGGGCCTCTACTGAAAACGGATATGTATCCAGCTAGACCAGCCCGGTTAACAAATGTAAAATAAAATAAATAAAATAAATAAATTAGCTGGCAGACAGGAACATTTTTTTATTTATATTTGATTTTTGTTTCTGAATTTCAAAGTTTGGTGAAATAAAGGGATATATTGTAGAAAGGCATCATGCCATGGGACCTAGTCAACAATACCTTTGCACAGACTGTTCCCAGGAAACAAGAGACCTTATATGAAACAATCTTGTTTTGGTTTGAGACATGATGTGCAGTTGTTTGGTAAGAAAAGATTTATTTCAATTTGTATTTTAGTTGTATATTTTTATATAAGCCGCAGTGGTACAGCGGTAGCATTGTTGCCTCACAGCAAGAGATTCTCCTGTTCGATTCTCAGCTGGAGTGCCTTCTGTGTGGAGTCTGCATGTCCTCCCCGTGGTTGAGTGGCCTTCAAAAGACATGTGTGAATGGGTGTGCCTTTGCTGAAGGTTGGGTGTCGGGCTGGCAACTAGGCACCAGAGAAAAATCGACTGCCAATCATTAGCGGACCAGAGTTCCACTGTGGCAACCCCTAACCGGGAAAAGCCAAAAAGAAAAGAGAATTATATTTCTATTTTCCACTGTTTGTTGGAGAGATGGGTTAGACTAAGACTGGAAGAGGGCATAGGTTGTAGACATGGAAATTTATTTTGATTTATATTTTACTTATCTCTGATTTTAAAAGCAAGAGACAGATGGTAGAAAAGTATTCTCTAGGCAAGACATGGGGCCTAGTCAGCTATAAACTGACAGACTGTGGACAGGACATCACAGACCCTATCTGAAAGTGTTGGTTTGTGATTTATTGTGGAACTGATTTTAAGATAAGATTTATTTTGATTTGTATGTTATTTCTACTTGTGTTTTTCACTGTTTGTTGAAAAATATGGATAGCTGACAGAGATATTTATCTTGAGTTGTATTGATTTGGAAAGTTTGTTGGAAGGAGGGGAAAAGTCAATTATAGGCCTACTCTAGCCATCACAAGGGGTCAGCTAAAAATTCATAGAGACTATAGACAGGAAACTCCAAGCATATCAGAAACCATCCATTTTTTGTCTGTGACTTGTATTGTATTTGATTTGTAACTGACAATTTATTTTTATTTTATTTTTTTCTTATGTGTGATTGTCACTGTTTTTGGCAGACAGCATTCGCTTGTATACATAAAGATTAATTTTGATTTGTACTTTATTTTTTACCACTGATTTTCAAAGTTTGTTGAAGAAAACAGTAGATTGTCAACAGACATGCTGCAGCCATACAAAGTGGCCTAATCATTTATAAATTAACACAGATTCTAGGCCGGGAACTCCAGAACTTATTTGAAACCACTCCGTTTTGGTTTGTGATATGCCATGCAACTGACTGGTATGAAAAGATATGTATTGATTTATATTTTATGTTTACCTCTGTTTTTCTCCGTTTGTTAGAAGAATGGAATAGGTTGCAGAAATGAACATTTTTTGATGCATATTTGATTTTTTACCTCTACTTTACTTTTTAAAGTTTTTTTTTTTTTTTTTGGAAGTGATAGTTTGCAGGCATGCATACTCTAGCCATGCCATGGGGCATAGTCAGCTAGAAAATTCACAAAGGCTATGGACAGGACACTCCAGAGCTTATCTGAAACCATGCTGTCTTGGTTTCTAATTTATTCTGCAACTGATTGGTAAGAGTAGATTTATTTTGATTTGCATTATTTTTACTTATGTTGTCCCTGAAAGATTTCTTTTGATTTATATACATTTTTGAAATGTTTGTTTACTTAAAGAAAGGTGTATAATGCATAAAGACTTACTCTAACCATCCCAAAGGGCCTAGCCAGCTAAATTCACACAAACTATAGACAGGTCACGCCAGAATTTATCTAAAACCATCCAGTTTGGATTGTAATTTATTGTGCAACTGATTGTTAGAACAAAGAAAATTCTGATTTATATTTTATTTTTACCTGAATGTTTCACTGTATGTTGGAAGAAAGGGTTTGACTGTAGATGGGAAGATTTATTCTGATACATTTTGTGCCTTTGTTTTCCAAAGTTTGTTAGAAATATTGTCAGATAGTAGAAAGGCATACTCTATCCATCTGAAGCAGCACATAGATTATAATGACAGTATACTCCAGAGATTATGTGAAACCATGTATTGTTTTATTTTTGTACCTTTGATTTCCAAAGTTTTTTGGAAGAAAGGGATAGATTGCAGACATGCATACTCTCATCATTCAGATGTACCTTGTGAGTTATAAATTCACACACATGGTAGATTAAAAAAAACTATGGAGCTTGTCTGAAAAGATACAGTATTGGCTTGTAATATATTATGCAACTGATTTGTGAGTGAACCATTATATTTTATTTTTTTCTGTGATTTTCCTTTTTGGAAGAAAGGGGTCAGTCATACATTTGGATTTTTTTTATTTCTATTTTACTTTTTAGATGAAAAGGTTTTTGGATGAATGGGTTAGAGTGTGGACAAGACGATTTGTTTTCACTATTATTTTTAACCTTTGATTTTCAAAGTTTGTTGGATAAAATAGTTAGATTGTAGAAACGCATACTCCTGCCATCTGAAGTGACATAGTCTGCTATAAATTGTCACAGACTTTTTACAGGATATTACATTCTAGGTTTGTAATTTATTGTTCAACTGATTGGCAAGAGAAGATTTACTTTGATTTGTATTTTCTTGTTACCTCTGTTTTATACAACTTGTTGGAAGAAAAGCTTACCCTGTAGACAGGAAGATATATTTTGATTTATACTTTATTTTTTACTTATGCTTTTCAAAGTCTTTTATAAGAAAGTGAGATCATACAGCATACTCTAGCCCATCCCAAGGAGCATAGTCAGCTATATATTTACACAGACTTTAGCAATGACACTCCAGAGCTTATATGAAACCATTTGGTGTTGGTTTTTGATTCGTTGTGTAACTGATTGATAAGAGGAGAGTTAGTTTAATTTTTTTTTTACTTCCTGTTTCACTTCTTGTTGGAAAAAAAGTTAGACTGTAAACGGGAAGATTTATTTTGATTTTTACTTTATTTGTAAACCTCTGATTTTCAAAGTTTGTTAGATATAATGAAGAGCTTGCAGAATGGCATACTCGAGCTATCCCAATGAGTTTCGTCAGCTATATATTCACACAGACTGTAGAAGGGATGCTCCAGAACATGTCTGAAACCATCCAGTATTGGTTTGTAACTTACTGTGCAATTGATTAGTAAGAGAATAATTCTTTTGTTTTGCATTTTATATTTCTTTTTTTTCACCTTTTTTGGAAGAAAGGGATAGATTATAGGCATGAATATTAATTTTGATTTATATTTATTTTTTACTTCTGATTTCCAATATTTGTTGGAATAAAAGAAACGATTGTAGAAAGGCATACTGTAGCCACCCCAAGAGGTTTATAAGTTCATAGTAGGTTATTAGACTAATGGCCCTGGGACCTTTACAAGCCTAACCATGCAAAAAACAGAATGCCCTTATTGACCAAGTTTAAATAGTTGTTAGCAGAGCAATACTGTGATCAGTACTGACTGCCCCTGTCCATGAGGGACATAGATGCCACCCCGGGATGAATTTACGGTCACCCATTCAGTTGTCAAGTTTGAACTTGAATAGGGTCATTGAGGAGCTCTGCTTCACATGGAGTGAGAGCTTATTGCAGAGGAGCGGTAATCTCTGGAAGATATATCTGTCTCTCCAGCATATTCTGTCAGTCACATGCTAGGTTGAGATCTCTGGAGCCAGTTATTCTTGTCCCATTTGATTTGTGAATGTGCAGCAATTCCATTAGGGTAGGGTGTGAGACTGCTCTGTAGGCCAGGCACATGTCACTTCTCAGTAGTCTGTATGATACAGAGTACAGTGACAAGGCTTTTAGTCTTTCCATGTGTGTCATGCTTTGATGGCCCTGGATTCTCTTGGTAAGAAACCTCTGTGGTCTCTCCAGTTGCTGCACATGTCTGGTGAAGTACATACAGAAGGGAGCATTGTACAAAATTAGTGCTCTGATAAGAGTCAAGTAGAGTCAAGTAGAGTGGAGCTATAAACTCCCTGGTTTTGGATGCAATGCCATTATTTATGAGATGCAAAATGTAGAATGCTTTTCTTACCACTACAGACACATGGTGATCAAAGCTTAGATTGCTATCAACCTGTGTTCCCAAGTCTCGTACCACTGAGTTTGTGCTTAGAGGTCTGCTATCTATATCATAATTAGCAGGGGCTACTTCGTTGACAAAGGAGATAATGAGGCTTTTTTTCATTAAGTTTTAGTCCATGAGTTTGCCACCAATCATTTGTCTGCATCGGCCCTTTCTGTAATATGTTAACATTGTTCGGGACTCTAGGATTCTGCCCAGTTTATAGTCATCTGCAAACTTGGTAAGTCACAAGCCATCTACCTTTGCCTGGATGTCAGAGAAATAGATTCCAAACAGTAGAGGGAGCAGTACAGCTGCTCGTGGTGCCCTGCTGGTAACTGGTCTACTGGCACAGGTGGACTCCCAAACTCTGACAGTGTGTGTTCTGTCATTGAGCCAGTTTGCTACCCATTTAATAAGTTGCGGGTTGATCCCAAGCTGGGAGAGCTTCTCCATGATACCTGAATGTGAGATTGTGTTAAAAGTCTTGGCTAAATCAAGATAGGTGGTATGTACATTTTTACCCTCATTCAGGGCTTTGGTGACATCCTTAAAGAAGCCAACCAGGTTTAATAAGGAAGATCTACTCTTGAAAAAGGCAGACTGGGTCCGGTCAAAAGTTTGAAGGTCGCCTATCCTTGTGGATAAGGTCCATGATGATTCTTTCCATGGCCTTGCAGATAAGGCTGGTTAGGCTTATGTGTCGAAAGTTCCCAGGGTCAGTTGATGGACCTCTTTTGTGCAAAGGGATTACTGTTGCTGTTCTCCACTCTGCCGGGATGAAGCCAGTTTTAAGGCTATGGTTAAAGATAGTGCCAAGGGGTTCTGCTAGGTCTTCTTTTAGATAGTTGAGTTGGCAGCCTGGAATATCTGGTTCCATAGAGGCTGTGTTTTTGGCCATGGAGAGAGCTTGTATGACCTTTCTTTGGAGATGCTTGGTAGAAGACTGATGTTAAGAATGATTTGGGTTATGTCAGGTGTGGATAAGGAAATAAATTTGTCAGCTAGCAGGTTGACAATTTCCTCAGGTTCAGTGTAAGTGGCACCATTTACTATAAGTTGAGCACACAGCTGAGCAGTCCATCTTAGGTTACGGATGTAGCTAAAGAATGCCTTGTGATTGTCTTTAGCTAGGGATACTAATTTAGACTTGTTGCTAGTCTTAGATGACTTAACAAGATACCCGATTTGCTAGTTCAAGCTGTGGAGGGTATTCTTCCTTTGTTAGGTTAGTTCCTTCTTGTTTGTAGATATCAGTTTCTTTCTTTTGTATAACTTATTTATATTTACAGTCCACCAGGGTGGCTTGCTCTTTTGGAAAGACCTGGTTTTGTTCTGGTTAGGAATGGCTGAGTTAATGTATTCAAGTAGGCTGTATAGGACATTTGTGTATGTGCATAGGAGACATTTTTGTTTATGTTGGCAGGGGATTCAAAACTTTTTATACCATCACTTAGAAGGCAATAGTTTGCTTTGGAGAAATGTTTCAGAATTTTTATTCTTCTGGGGATGTCAAGTTTGATCTTTACTTCAAATGAGACAGATTTATGGTCTGACATTACTAGGGAAGGCAACACACAGGGGGTAGTGCACTGACCCGCCATATTGGTGAGCACTAGTTTCAAAACATTTGAGCGCCTTATGTGAGTCTTGACCAACTGTTCCAGGGCATTTGAGTTAACCTTGTAGTGATCGTGTTTGTATTCATGTAGATCAACCAATCAGTGGAGGGATAGTTGAAATCTCCCATGACCAGGGGGATTGGCTGTATGTTGACTCTAGCAAGTCCAGGTAGGTGGTGTGCTTCTCCTGGCTCATGATGGGGGGTCCTGTATCTAGTGATGATGTGGAAGGCTGTTTTTCCTATGGTCAATTGGACCAGGAGTAGCTCCAGAGAGTCAAACCATTTCACTAAGTCTTGGTGTATTTGGATTTGATGACTATGAATGCACTTTCACCTTTGGTTCTTTCATGCTCGTTTTGTGGTCTGAATGTGAAAGGCATTGTAGCCTTGTATGACCGAGGTGCTGTCAGCAGCCTTGAACCAAGTCTTTGTGACTACACAAACCCTTGGCATATTCCAAGGTGAAGAGGGCTCCGGGGTGTGCAGTTTACTATTTAAGCTCTTAGCATTAAGCAGCATGACCTTGAGTTTGTTTTTACTAGATTTATTTACAAGTTTGGACACTGGCTAAAAACAGCACTATTTGAAAGTCCAGTATCTTTGCCAGTATTCTAAAGCCTTGAGGAGACAGTTGAAGGCCATCTCTGGCAAAGCAGCATGGACTGTCAACCATGTCTTCCCAGGCAGATGGATACTGGATCCCCCTGGAGGGATACCAGAAGCTAAGCCAATTATTGAAATAAATCATTTTTTTGCCTGTATTGTGGCATCATCCTCTGCAAAGGTAGAATGCTGCTTAGGGCTAGGATCATACCTGCCTGGGACACGTAATCTGAGGGTTCAGTCATGTCTCTCTTCATATAGCCCAGAGAGGTACATCTCAAGTCATTTACACCATGTGCTATGACAGAGTCATAATGGTATTTGGTGCGGAGTGTCTTGAGTGCGTGTGTGATTTGTGACCTTCTTATTCAACCTAGTGAAGGGGACATCTGTGTGTCTCACTATTGAGTTGCCTATAACCAGAACATTTGGTTTTGAGCTGTTTTACCTTAGGGGATTAATTGCGGAGACACTGATATGTATGTTGTATGTGGTAGTGGATTCTGTTCTGGTACCGGTATGTGTATGTTTGTGCTTGGGAGGCATCTTGTCTTTTTGTAGGCTTAGTGAGAACCTCCGTGTATGTGGGTTTGCGTCTTGACCTTCTCTTATGTTAGAGGGAAGGTGTGTGTGTTGAAAACCTGTTGCATGTCTTGTCTGTTGTATTATGAGAGGACTGGTTCTAATTGCATGGTATAGTTACATCTCTCACATACTGTATGCGTTTGCTTTAGGGGCAAGTGGTTGTCAGTGTACATGAGGCAAATTCCACTTGCCTTAGGATGCCCATATCAATCAGGTTGGCTGGAGAAATGGTGGAAAACTTTCCATACATTATGGCATGTATATATTCTAGTGACTCATGGGGATAAGTAGAGTAGACCTGGATTTGCTTGTAAGACAAACAAGGGTGGCTATCCCATGGATGTCTAAGGATGGAAGACTGTCAACACCTTAAAAAGTACAGCTGGGTTGCACACTGTGTGGCAATGTGCATCTGTGTTTTTCACAGAGGGGCAGTGGAGCTAAGAAGGGTTCACTAGCAGGTATCAATGGAAAATTTGTTTCTAAGCATTTGCATCTCTACGTGGCAGTGCTAAACCCCATTGCACAGTGCGCAGCTACATACAAATGTGGTGCTTAAGTGCAAATGAAATTAAACAGTTGTAACATTAACTAGCCAACGAGAGAGTCCAAAACTGAGCTTTTTACCAACAATCCCCAACTCAAATGTGTCATGTTTTGTTTGTAGAAAAGAAGGACATTTGATAAGTAACTGTGATAAAAGAAAATGTTATATTTGTGGGGAAATGGGGCAGGATGTAAAATGTGAATTGAAATGTTATAAATGTAATACAATTGGACATTTATGCATGAACTGTAAAAATGAAAATAAGGATAAGGAAAGAGAAGAAAATGAACAAAGAGAAGAACTTTTAGAAATAATAGAAACAAAAAAATTAGATGAGAAAAAATAAATAGGACATAAAAGAAGGATCTGAAATAAGTGATGAAGATGACATAAATTTGGGGATAGTAAAAGAAAAAGAATTGCATTGGTATAAGGGTAAAAAAACAGAAGAAGAAAATTTAAAGGGACACGTACAAACAATAAAAAGGAAATGGATGAAAAAGAATATATATATATATATATATATATATATATATATATATATATATATATATATATATATATATATGGGTCTACTTCTATTCGCTGACAGCCCATTTCACTGAAACCCATTTCGTTGACAGCTCATTTCATTGACAAACATTCTAGGTGGGGGGCTGTGCCCCCCCCCAATGTGGGGGGCTGTGCCCCCCACACCCCCCAACTATATATAACAACTCCACAGTTGCACAACAGTGGGGAGGGGGCAAATCCCAGGTTTTTGCCTTGAATACTTTTGTCAATGAAATGAGCTGTCAATGAAATGGGTTTCAGTGAAATGGGCTGTCAGCGAATAGAAGTAGACCCATATATATATATATATATATATATATATATATATATATATATATATTGCTAATCATTGTGGGTCAGTGTAATGGTTAAGGTGTTTGACTCATAGACACAAGGTTTGATGTACAGTGTTTGATTTTCACCTTTGGGAGGGAATTTGGGTAGGCTTAGAATAGCGCATTAAGGCAGCTAGCCTAGTTATTAACTATGAACCTTTGAAACCAGGAATCTAAAAAAGGCAATGAAAATTTTAGAGTGCGTTCTGCAAATGTGAATAGTACTAAGAATATAGTAAAAAGAATAGGGATTTTGGAGTGGTATAATACATGTGATATAGATGTATTTATATGAGAAGAGACAAGAAGTTTAACAAATGAAAAAAAATCACAAACGGAGAAGCTATGGGTAGGAAAGATGATCTGGAATTTGGGAAATGAGAGACATTCTGAAATAGCAATATTCTGTAGAAATACAGTACATATATTACATGCAACTTACATTAACCACAGTAAATTTAAAATGGAAACAAGTAGACAGAATTATTCAATTATATGCTTATTGTAAAAAAGGGGAAAGTGTGTTTAATCAGATTTTAGACTATGTAGTGATAAATATGAATATTATAATAACAAGAAGCTTTAATTTTGATTTAAGAGGCAAGCATAAAAGCAAAGAAAAATGTTAGATGTGTTACGTTAAAAAAAAAAGGTTTAGTTATAGGAGAAGGGGAGGTAGCTGAAACAGGATTTTCTGATTATTTTGCAATATGGTTAGAGATAAAGGAAATTGAGGACTATATAAAAATAGTGTCTATAACAACATCGAATATGTGAATATCAAATGCCCACGAGTGAATAGTCACTTACTCGAAAACAGTATTGTGGGGGGCTGCGTCCCCCACATCCCTTACTAAATATATATTCTCTACTCAGAGATCGCACTACAGTGAGGAAAGGGAAAAATCCCAATCTTCACTGTACTGCAAAAAAAATTTCATAAACTTTGCGTACTTGAATATTCGCTCATGTGAGCGTTCGATATTCACGTATTCGATGTTTGTGATACAGACCCAAAAATAGGCAAAAGGAATAAAAAGGATAAATGAAAAATTATAGAATGAAGAAGGAAAGAGATTAGTAATACAGTTAAGGAAAGATCATGTTACTATGAGAACATTTTATAAAAATTGGTCTGAATTGTGGATGATATCCAAGGAAAAATATAAACATTTTTTACAGTGAAAATATGAAGTGAGAAAATTAGAGAAAGAAAAATACAAAAGAACATACAGTGATGCATTGGAAGATTTAGATCATAGAAATTAATTTGACAAAGAAAAAGAATTGCATGAAAGAAGTCAAGAAAATATACAAGAATTGTTATTTAAGCAAAGAACAAGGAAAACGAGATGTATTTAGTTACTTAATCAGATTAGCAAATGAAGATGGTAGTGTAATGAGAGAAATAAAAATGTAAAAGGAAAAATAGAATTCAGGAAAAGATTATGAATAGTGTAGTGCAATATGTACAAGAAATGTTTTTTTTTTAAAAAAGGAGGTAGTAAAAACATAGAAACTAAAAAGGTAACAGAAAAAGTGAATAAATAGCTGGAAATGGAGATTTCTTTATATGAGCTGGATTAGGACAAGTAAATATAGATTTGGCTGCAGGACTAGATGGGATAGAGTATAAAATGTATAAAAGTGTAACAGATTGGCAAAAAGAATGTTTTTTAAAGATTTTGAATGAAGGGTAAATTAAGTTTTTATGTACAAAGAATTATGTAGTGGAATACTTAAATTCATATTGCAAAAGGAAGACAGAAGACAAAAATTCTGGAGACCAATAATATTGAATAATAATGATTATAAAATCTTTGATATAAAGTAATATAAAAGATATTTGAAAATAAAATGGAAAATGTTTTAGAAGACAGTGTGTGTGTGTGTATATATATATATATATATATATATATGTATATATATATATATATATATATATATATATATATATATATATATATATATAGTATAAAGGTGAAAGGATGTAAAGAATTATTAATGATAGTCAAATTGTGGAGGATTTGATATTGTGACATATAGCCAGCTGTACCAGGAGAAGTGGGACAGTGCATGTGTGGCACATGCCAGCATGGTTGGCTGAAGTTTTGTAAATAATCTTATGTCATTTGACTGTCACATTAATTTGTAGAAATGTGTGTATTAAAACTGTATTTATAAAAGTTGCTTATGTTAAAAATGCTGCAAAAAAATCTTTAGAGTTCTGAATGTGAACTGTGCCAGTCAGGTGACTAGATGTGATGTTGTTTCATAACCAGCTGAAGGACAGATCTCTGGCTGCAGCAATTTCTTTTTTTTTGTTTTTCTTTAAAATCTGATATAAAAGATCTCTGCCAGTTATCACAGATCAGTAGTGACTTAGTTGTTCAGTAGTTGTTAGTTGTACAGTCCAGTGCGTGGAGAATCTCATCTTGCCTTGTGGAAGTGAGCATCTCAGCAGTACTTCTTGCCTTGTGATATTAAGTGAGTTTTCTAGGGACAGTTTCTTTTTAGTTAAGTTAGGAAAAATGCCATGTGATTAGTTTAGTATTTTTTTTCTGCATGCGAGATTCTATTTAACTGTGACTGAAAACTCTGATGTTTATTGTAACTAAATATTAAGTATTTTCCTATTTTCTATTTTTATTATCCATTATTAAATATTTTTACACCTTTTCATTCTGGCTGATCTTTTGTGAATATTTTTAATATCTTGAGAGTACTTGTGTTTATTTCAGTGTCACTGTGGCCACTTTTTAAAGACTTAATTCTTCAGTCACACTCTACCATTCATATCAGTAGTAATTTGATACAGTATAATTGGCTACCCCTTATAAGAACCTTAGAGTATTTAGCTGGTGGCAGCTACCTTGTAATCTGGATAGAAGGGACACAGCTGGTGAATCTGTGTCAGCCTTTCCCAGGTATGTATATGTATGTATGTGAAAAATCAGATTTCAAGTGTGCGTGCCAGATACTTGGAACTGGGGCACAATGCTCCAAGGTGGGTCTTGTTTGACATCTGGAGAGACAGAGAGTCCAGTCCCAGTGGAGTGCATTTCCTGTGTGTGGAAATCTATTATTCCTGTGTTTAGCGTCCAACTCTCACAGATATCAGTGGTGAGGATTAGGACTCCTTGATTGCTGGCCTGGGATAAAGAGGGGTGCATCATCACAGAGGCCATTATGAATAGAAAATAAGAAGTGAAAATCATGATAGGAGACCTTAATAAGGCATTTTATACAACTGAACATGAAATCCTATGGGCAACAATGAAAGAATATAATATAAGTGGGAAAGTTATAAAATTATGTATGTCAGTATAGAGTAATAAAAAACTAAAAAGACTTGTAAATGGTTGGTTAAGCCAAGAGGGTGCATATGAAGAGCAGTGTAAGACAGGGATGCCCAATGAGTTGTGTACTGTTTGCATTAGTTGTGAATATAATAGTATGTATATAACATCTGAAGGGTTATGAATTCCAGACCTGTTAACATAGGCAAATGACATTATAACTGCAAAAAAAATGGGGTAAAACAAGTAATAATTTGCACAAATTATTGTCTAGAGCTAATAGAGGTGGCTTTAAATAAAGAGAAAAGTACAGGCTTAGGTGATGTAATTAAAGACAGTGGGTATATATTTTGCAATAATGAATGGCATTTCTGTGTTAGATATAACACTGGGGAATAAAGATGTAAGCAGAATTTAGTGGAAATAAACAGAAAAAATAAAACAAACCTGTCTCATCTGGAAAACATTTAAATTATCATTCAGAAAAAAAGGCTTATTTGGTAAATTCAGTATTAATGGGAAAATAGCACACTTAGCAAGTGTATTTTTGTTGCCAACAGTATTTGAAAGCAATTATTGCAGATATTTTTCATTTATATGTGATTCTGGATTAAACCTAGTAAAAGAGGAGTATGTAAATAAAGAGGAAGGAGGTTTAGGTTTAATTACCCAGTGGTATATGCTGTACATTAGATCTAGACAAAGTGTTAAAGTGGATAAGTGAAAAAGATGACAGCTTAGTAGTCAAATTGTACAATGTAAGTGTGATAAATTTTGGGTATGGTAAAAAAGAGTAAAAGAGAAAACAAATGTATAAATGAGGAAACAAAATGCTACCAAGATTTTTTTTTATTATTATCATTATTTATTTACTATTTTGTGGAAAATAAAAATTGATGCTATAGAAAAAGAAAGAAAAGGTACGAGAATGTAATAAAACATTACTATGTAAAACCAGAAAAATAGCTGTAATTGTAAGAACTCAAAAAAACATAGAACAGAGGTCCAAACCCATAGATGGTAGCAAAATACTTTATTCACAGGCAAGATAAGCACTTTCATCTTGTGTACAAGACGAAAGCGCTTATCCTGCCTGTGAATAAAGTATTTCATTACTATGTAAAACCACAAGAAAACTAACAGATGAAAATAATAAAGCTACAAAAATAAGAAGCAAATGGTATAATAAGAAAGTAAATTGTCAAGATTTTTGTGTATACTGGTAATAAATTAACTCCCAATAAAAGGAAATATGCCATATTAAAAGAAAAGTGATAGAATATGTTTACATTGTCAAGAAGAAGAAACTACTGAACATGTGTTTTTGAAATGTAAAAGAGTAAAAATGTAATGGGGAAAACTATGTAAAGATTTTTTTAAGATATGAAAGAACTGGATGAAATAAACATGGGTATGATTAAGCAGGGATGTTACAAGAAAAGAAGCAAAGAATATGTTAAAATAGATAAATATTTTTTGTAATATGGGTTATAGGGACTAAAAGAATAAATGAAATTATGTTTAATGGTAAATGAATTTTAGCAACAATATTAAGTAAAATCAGATGGTAGTTATGGAAAAAGGAATGGGGTCTAATAGGGATGAAAATTTTGTGAGAGTGTAAGGAAAATTATGAATATGTGTAAATGCATTTTTATATCTATACATTTGCACATTTATAAATATTTGTAAACATGTAAGTATGTTGCAAATAAAAGTTCTTTTTTGGATAAGTAAAATATTCCTATTCTTTTCAATTGGTACAGTGGGATCTCTTACATTCACATGAGCTACCATCAACTCAAGCAGATGGGACCTCACTTTAATGTCTCATCCAAAGGACAAGCACAGTCAGGGAGCAGCACCCCCAATTATGCTGTACTGGGGTATCATCAATCAATCTACCTGGTGTGAGAATAAAACTGACAGCCTTCTACACCAAAGGTAAATATGCTACCTGCTGTGCTGATGGCACTAATATCTGAATCTAAAATCCTAACTACCTGTCACTTGGACCTGCTCTTTTACCTGAATTTCATTACCATCCATCCTGTCTGCAAACCCTTAACATTCTGGTTTCTCTCTTTCTTCCACTACCTCCTTAAACCACTACATTATCAACATTTTTAAACTTGTATTGCATTATTGCCATATACTGCCAATGTATTTACTTGTAACATTATTTGTGTAAATATTTATTTTGTAATTGATTTGTATATGCATTGAAAAATGTCTTTGTACAGCTGATTTTTTGTTACATCTGCTGTATAACTGTGGAGCTTTTCTCCATAGGCCACCATTGAAAAGTTTTTTTAGCTCAATCAAAATTTTCCCCATCAACAAATGGAAATGAATGAATAAAATGTGAATCTGTACATTAATTCTCTACACACTTGCTTCAAAGGGGTTCCTAATAAGTTCAGTTTGGAAATTTAAAGGTGGTTTTACTTGCACTAAGTCTACACTCCAACAGCACTTACAACTGCTGAGATAGATGAATATGACCTTTTTAGTCCTGTTCATTACCACGAACAACCAGGAGTGGCCATGCTACTTTATACAGTGTAAATTCTTTACAGTTGCCTTTCTGAGGACAGTACATGGCTAATTAACATATGTACCTCCCAGAGCAACTCATTAGAATCTAGCATAGCCATGGAAATAGCCCACCACAAAGCTATACATCTTTGTGCAAAACACTGCAGTAGGGCTGTCTCTGAATAAAGGGGTCACTGCAAGGTGTGCACCTTGTATATACCTCACAGTAAATTTTCTGAATGTGGGCTATAGTCTACACTATTACTTTAAATCTGGGCAGATTAAACTAGCTCTGCACATTTACCCTGGGTACACAGCAAATGTAGCAATGGTATTCAGATGTGGATCACAAATTCATTACTATCTAAACACTGTTCAGATATACTCAGTAAATACAACAATGACATTTACCTCCATCTAACTTTGCTGGAAACTACAGGAAAATCCTCCCAGATGCAATACATGAAATTACCAAAAAATAATCATCCAACTCACTCAACATTAGAAGTTCATTTCAGTTGTGTAAGTAAACTTACCATAACAGACTGCTTCCAAAGCATCAAGGCACTTTTCCCTGGCCAAAACCATTAGGCAGCTTGAACTGAGCTATATAGAAACAATTGATCTGAAGGGTTGAAAGTTTTAGCTTTGTCAAGATAGTACCCGAGTAGTCCATGGACATCCAAGGTGTGGAGTATCTTTTTTCTCTTATTTTTGGGTTCAAGAAAGAAAGAAAACAAGGAGGTGCATATTTTGGCTTAAATTAAACTTGGACTCCACATTAGGGACAAAAGGATTAGTTCTCAAAGAAAACATGTCTCTGTGGAAAATGAGATACAGTGGACTCACCATAAGAGCTTGCGATTCAAATGCTCTTCTTGGACAGGTCAGAGAAACCAGTAAGTTTCAGCCAGCCAGTTGAAGTAAAACTGAATTGAATGGAAAAAACGCTTGCAGTAGATCTAGATATAGATCTATTTTTCCTATGGAAAAAGTCTCTAGAAGGTCCCCCGGGAACTCAGTCCTGTATAATGGAGTCAAAAAAGACTTTTAAATGTTCTCTTGGAATCCCAGCTTATGTAAGGGTTCTTTCACCCAAGAGAGAGCGAGATTCTTGACACTTTGAAAAATTTGTGAAATATGTAAAAAATGTGGATACACTATAGCAAGCTATAACTGGAACTAGACACTTTGTGAACACTCTTGGTGCAGTGAGTAGTCCAAAGAGTAAAGCAGAGAAATGACAATGTGATTCAGACACACAAAACCTTAAGAAATGCCTGAAGTATGGATGAATAAGGGATGTGGTAATAAGCCTTTTTTTTTTAAATCTAATGTCATTAGAAATACCGGTAAAGTAAAAGTGTCATGTGGATATACTAGTGTATCCACATGACACTTTTACTTTACTAGTATTTTTATAAGCAGTTTAATGCCTTGATTTTTAAGTGTCATGTATTTTAGGAATTGGATAGTATTTCTCTTTAAATCATTTTGGCACCTTTTAATGGAGAGAGTGTATTTAAATAGAGTTGAAAGTGTTTTATTTATTTCATTCTGAAGAAGTCCTCAATTGTCACAGGGCGAAAGCGCTTATTTAACTGCAATAAAGTGTGACTTATATTGCCTTGCTTGTGGCTCCTTAGTGGTTGTGTGCCTTAGCTGCTTTTTTCTGTTTATTGGTGCTGTTGCAGTGGTTTTCCCTTTGGTTTAGTGTTTAATGTTACCAGAAAGCTGAAATGAAGAAGAAGACATAACAGGTTGTGAAGTGACAGCATTTTTAACTTGGACACTATCACAAATTGGTTTAGGAAACATATCCAGAACTGTTCTGTAGGCATTTTCCTTCTTTGGCACCCAAAACATCCTTGAATAAAAATACCAATGTGGAAAGACGGAATTGTCTTTATTAATCCCCAAAACAGCATTTGTTGCAGAACAGGGGCAATAGAGAAGTTTTGATCTGGTGGATGAGTAATAACTTCATGGAAAGGAGAAATTTCTTCCCATTGCCATCTGTAACCTTGAAAAATAATCTTCAGAACCCAGAGAGAAACTGATATTAAGACTTTCTGGAAGAGATAAGAGATTGCCAGTGTGGAAGACAGGGACACAGTCCCTTATACAGTCATTCTGACTTGTTTGACTGTTTTCTGCCTTCTGTTTTGGGGGTTCCTGCTCTCTTTTTGGACCCTCCTTAAACATTTTTTTTTTCAAATTCTGTGTACTAGACTGTTTATTTTGTTTCTTGACAGAATTAGATGAGAGGGTAGCATAATTCTCAAACTCTTAGCACAAGAAATGTGGACAAAGCCAAAATAACAGAAGGAAAAGACCCAAAAATCGAGAAAGATTTTAATTACTACTCTAATAAAGTTAGATTAGCCGGTTTTGCATTAATGTGCATTTTTCACAAGGATATGAAGACTGAATCTTAAATATCTGCATTAAGTGACATAAGTCCTGAATGATTTGCCAGAAAACCACAAATTTGACAACAAACAAACATGTTCTTGGATAAGTGCATTAAAACTTGAAAGACTGAGGAATATTTTGCAATCTGACTTCTTAGGAGTAGCAGGTTGACTATCAGGGAAGTTTCAGACTATGACAAACACATCCTTCAATGCTAACAGCATTGGGGATGGGTGGTGATTCTTGAAATTCTATTTGTAACAGCTCATAATATTTTCTGAGGAACTGTGGAGCCTCATTCTGGAAATAGTATCACAGAAAGATAATCCCTTACAAGGGGATTTAGATACCATAGTTTCCTTTGAATCTTGGTCAAAAATCTTTGAAAACTCTACACGTGCTTGATCTCCCTGTCCAAATTCAAAATCTTGACCTCTTCAGGAAAAGAGAAATCCCTTTTTCTTTTACCACAAACTACAGTGTAAGAAGGATCAATAGCCTGAACAACACACTAAACTAGATCCAGTAAACCACCCCTTTACTGCACTAGATAAATGTTTAGTCTTCTATTTATTTTTGCCAGGGTCAGAAAATAAATGGCAGTAATTGAATTCCAGAGTGGATTACTCACACTAATTTTATACTGACTTATCTCTCAAGGAACATGGGAAATACATATGGAGAATTTAAGTGTGTTTACATACTCTTAACTCTTCTTGCTTATCAAGATACAAAGAAAATAAAGAAAAGGAATCCTAATATAGATTGTTTACACTAAGCCTATACAAATATAATTCACACAACTAAACAATAAGAACAGCAATTAAATTCAAAAGGGTGACCACCATCTGTAAGCCCTAACATGGGGTTGCAACCACTGATGACAGCTACACTAACTGTAGGATTATCAAAGTGGACCATCTTCTCAGCCCAATTTATATGCTAATGATGCATTTTAGGGGAGCAGCCTATGCTAATCAGCAATGTGCTCTTGGAAGTGCCTGCAATAAGTCATTTATATAGCCAACCAATTCAGACTAATGGAACTTGAATATGGCTTACCTACACCACTACCTCTATAAACCAGTTACTTCTCGGGAGTTAAAAGTGAGTAAAGCAATAAAGACTGAGTATAATTGATTCACCCTAACTCTAGAAATGCATATTTTACAGATTCCCAAGTAAATATGGTAATGGATTTTAAGTGAAGATTGCTTACACTAGCTTTATAGTACTGGAATTCAAATTTAGATTGCTTACATCATTTAGTATAAACTTTCTTCCTGGATGTACACATCAAATAAGAGTAATAGAACGTAAATGTGAATTATTTACAACAATTTCATACAAAATTGTCAGTCTATACAGTAAATCTGGAAATGGAACATACATGTGGATTAAATCTGTACTGATTTAGTTATCAGGGATATGCACATACTCACAGCAATGAAACATAAATGTAGCTTATATTCATTAACTCCTATAGTTTCTTCTCCGCAAAAGACAAATACCTGAAATGGGATTTAAATGTGGATTTTTTAAACTAAATATAAATGGTTACTTCTTAGAAGAAGGCAATAAATGCAGTAATGGGAAATAAAACAATGGTGATTACTTACTCTTAGAGTCATAGATTCATAGGATCCCTATTTTAGCGAACACAATGAAATGCGAATGCTATTTAGTCGAACGTCATTACGCGAAATGGCAAAATACCGAAAGCACAGAACAGCGATGTTTTTTCCTAGGGAAAAAAATCACTTTGCCATTTCCTCTGCTGTGCTGTGATCTCGGAGTTGGTGTATTTAAGTAGGGGGTGTGTGGGAGCACAGCCCCCCACTTTATTTTGTGTTTTGATTTTTTTTTTTTTTTTTTTTACCAATCAGCAGGTTTTTTTCCCTGGAAAAAAAAAAAAAAAATCGCTGATCTGTGAGTTCAATATTTTGGGTTTTTGGGGATTGTTGGTTGATTATACAGCATTCGCAATTCAGTGCGTTCACTTATATAGGTATAGGTAATCAGTCATTCTGCAGAGCATTACAAGCCAAGCCAATAATCCATATTCATTGGTTCCATCCAGCCTTAAGGAGGGCAAAACAGAACAGACGGCGGAGAATATGAGCACACAATTAACTAGGTTAACCTTGAAGGTGGCAAAGTTGCTACCCAGCTTGACATGTAGTGGAAGAACCCTCCAGCAGTAGGAGACACACTGGGATATATGAATCTATCTGCTGATTAAGGTTTAGTTCCTGTAAATGTAACAAACCTTACATTTAATACCAATACACAATGAATGTGATAAAGAATTAAGATGTGGATTGCTTCCTTTACCTCTCTGGGCTACGCAGTAAACAGAGTAATGGAATTTAAATGTGGATGACTTCCATTAACTCTATACACACATACTCCTAAGGCTGCACAGTAAGTAACAGCAATGACATTTAAATATGAAAAACCTACCCGACTCCCATCTATATTTACTTTTCAGGACATCCAGTAAATACAGTAATGACAGTCAAATGCTTATACTTTATTCTATCCACACTTCTTTGTGACACAACAGACATAAGTAATGGGATTTAAATGACGATAACTTACAGTAAATCTATGTACACTTATTTCTCAAAGCACTTCAGTTAACAACAGTAATGGATTATAAAAGTGGATTACTTAGCACTGAATTAGCACTGTGTACACACTTATTTAACAAAAACTGACAGTAAATACAGTAATGGAATTTAAAAGTGGATTATTTATACTAACTCAGTGCTCACTTCTCAAGTACATAAGCAGTATGTTCAGCAATGGAAATAAAATGAGAATTACTTAACATTAATTCTACATTTTATTTATTTATATATTGCTTAGTAATCAAAATGAGGATTACTTACACTAATCCTACACATATTAATTTATTTGATTGCCATTTGTTAGTCTGGCAGCTGCCTTAGAGGATTAAGGAGCTTTTGATGAGTTGTTTCCTGTGGTCCAGTGGTACAAGGTTTGATTCCCTCAGCTTCCACTGCCTGTGTGACTCTTAGCAAGTCACATAACCAGACACTGCCCCCAGGGCTGAGGCTGAAAAGAGTCCATGGAGATCAGTACTCTGCCCTGGAAAGCAAATAAATAAACTGGGTAAGTGAACTGGTCCAGGGACCTGAACTAAGCAGGAAGTAACAAAGTAAAAACAAAATATATACAATTGAAAATTATTACAATAAGATGCAGACACATTACAAAAAATTGAAACTACAGACAAAACACAAAATGCAGGTAGATTAAAAATATACAGTATGATGCAATTCGATTAAAATATACATTTAGTGTAAAGAATAATGAGCGAGTTAAGAATGTAAAAAACATCAAGACCAGTGCCGTATGCAGCAAAATAACAGGAAGTACCTGCTAAGAAAAGGATAAAATATTTCAGCAGGAGAGACTTCTTTGCAATTTGGCAGTGTAGAGTATTATAAACAGAATGTGTAAAAACTGAGTGTTATGCTATGAAGTGCAGTGCAACATGCATATTGAAATAATTATAATGTGGCATAGTGCACAGAATAACTGAAAATCTGGTACAAAATAGTGAAGCAAAAAGTTTCAATATACTACTATGGTCTTACCGTGACACCTTACTCATGAGTACACAGTAAACATAATTTAATTATATAGACACTTTCTTTACAGAGTTATACAGTAAATATAGCAATGGAATTTAAATATGGATTACATATTCAACTATACATACTTCTTAGGGTGCACAATAAACACAATATTGGAATGAAAATATGAATTTCTCAACCTAACTATAGAAACGTATTTCTCATGAGTACTAAGTAAATACTGTAATAAAATTTTAAGGAGAATTACTTACAGTAACTACACATGCACTTACTTCTCGATGGTTCACAGTACATATAGTAATGAAGTTTAAATGAGAATTACTTACCTTGACTCTATTCACTTATTCTCCTATTTATGCAGTAAATATAATAACAGAATTTAAATTTAAAAATCTTACTGCTGAGTGATACACTGCAAATAGAACAGAAGTTAAAAGAGGATGATTTATTCTAACTCTACACACTGTTACTTCTCAGAGAAACACAGTAAATATAGTAATATAATTAAATACACTATCTCATTACACAATTAATTCTCCATGGCCCATAGTAAATACAGTAATGGAATTTAAATGAGGATTACTTACCCTTTAACTGTGTTAAATATAGATTACTTACTGTAACTATGTACACACACATTTCTCAGAGGTTTATAATTTATATAGTAATGTAGTTTAAATGAGAATTACTTACCCTGACTCTATTCACTTATCCTCCAGTAGTATTCAGTAAATATAATAAAGGAATTTAAATGTGGATTACTCACACTAACTCCAACACTCTTACCGCTGAGGGATACACTGCAAATAGGACAATGGAATTTAAAAGGGGATGATTTACATTAACTCTGTACACTGTTACTTCTCAGAGAAACACAATAAATACAGAATATAGTTTAATAGATTAACTCCATACACAATTCTCCAGGGTACGCAATAAATACAGTAATGGAATTTAAATGAGTACTTACCCTACGTATCTTAAATTTATATTACTTACTGTAACTTTGTCCACACTTACTTCTCAGGTATACACAGTAAATCCAGGAATGCAATTTCGATGAGGATCACTTTCACCACCTCTCACAGGTATACATAAATGTAGCAGCAGAATTTATATGTGGATTTTTATACACAGTTGCTTGCCAGGGAGACACAGTAAAATCATACTGGAACCTTCTCAGAGGAATATAGTAAGTAATAGTAGTAGAATTTAAATGTTAATTACTTACACTAACTCTATACAGACATGCTTCTCAGCGGTATAAAGTAAACACACCACAGGAAATATTTGTGGATTAATTAAACTTACTGCATACAGTCTTGCACCTTGGGGGTGCACACCATTCAGGCTCTATGATATTTGATAGAATGCATATCGTAGGTCATTGAAACGAATTAGCTGAATATGTATTTGACTGAAAACTCATTATGTTGTGTTACATTTAGTTGAAAAGAGCATACATGGGAAAATACACTATAATGTTTTTGAAGGGGAGGAAGACCACTTCACCCCCCCCCCCAGTAAATGGGTTTGGCTTACATAACCCCATTAGTAATCATACTAACTTAACAGTCACCCCTTACAGTAAATCACTGCTGATGAAAACAGTGTAAACTCTCACTGTTGTAAAAAAGACACCAGTACAAATGTTTTAATGTGTAATATTAGAGGTCTTACTAACAAATGTATTTTGGAAGCTAGAACAAAGTGATAATCTCATATTATTTGAAAAATAAGACCTGGTTTTCTGATAAAAATCCACCTTTGTATTTACCAGGCTATAAAGTGTTTCATAATGTTAGGTATCTGAAAAAGGGTGGGGGCATATCAAATGAGGTTTGGCAACTAACCAATTTGTCCAGGGACATCTTCAGAAGGGGGTTAGACAAATATATTTCAGGGAGTTAAGAGGGTGGGAGGATGAAAGGGTTAAATGGAGGGAGGGTTGATTAGGAGGAAATGAGGTAAGGGGTAGAGAGGGGCTTAAGGGGTTTTGGCAAGTCCAGCTGGGTAAGGAATCACATTTTGGCGTGAACTTGCTGTTTGCATGTTTACGTCCCAGACAACCTGTAGATAACTTGGTGGACAGGTAGGCCTTAGATGAGTGAAGGTGGCATTGAGGAAGTGGATAGTAATTATGTAATGAAATAGTGGGGATATTATTTTATTTTATTTTTATTTATTTATTTATTTTACATTTGTTGACCGGGCTAGTCTAGCTGGATACATATCCTTTTTCAGTAGAGGCCCGGGGAGAAAAGCTCCAAACATAGAAAGAAAAAAACACAATACATTTAAATGTAAATAGTAAATAGCATAACATAGAGACAAATAGATAAAGAAAACAGTGAGCTTACATATTGGTTAAATAACAATCACAGAATTGTATAGATGATCTTAAACATAGATTACATTGTGGAGCCGAGAGGTTAAGTTAGTAAACTCTGGGATAGGGAAGAGACAATGGTGGAATGAGACGTTTGAGATTAGTCTGGTTTAGGACATAGGCATAACCAGTGAGACTTGAAGAATTCTTTGAGGTGATTTTTGAATTGATTAATCGAGGTCATGAGTCTTAGGTTATTTGGTAGGGAATTCCAGAGCTTTCCGATGGAGTTGGCATAGAGAGCATCACCTCCTGAGTTATTAGATTTAATGGTTAGTACCTGGACACTATTTGACGACCGGAGGGATTTTAGGTTGGAGTAGGGGGTCAGTATTTTACTCAGTGAGGGGGTTCTATCCGGTTGGTTGATTATTTTAAAAGCTTCAGTGAGTTGGTTGAGTTTGAGAAGATTGGGCAGTTCTAACCAACCAAGTGTCATTAGGTTGAGGCAATGGTGAGTACGATATGGTGTTCCTGTTATAAATCTGGCTATGTGATTGTAGGCAACAGATAGTTTGTTGAGCTCACGCTTATTGAGGAACGAAAGTACTGGAGAGGCGTAAAGGAGGGTGGAGAGGAGATGAGTGCGAGCAATGGTTAGTTTGGTATGAGGGGTTAAGAAATTCTTTATTCTATACATAGAGCCGAGTTTCTTGTTTACGGACTTAATGGTTAGGTTAATGTGAATATCAAATTTAAGCTTGTGATCAATAGTCACACCTAGTAGTTTGGTATGAGAGACAGGCTCTATGATGGTACCATTTGTGGATACCACATGGAATGTGTGTTGTCAGCATTTGGAGGTTCTTTTCCTAGGGGAGTAGTTGCAGAGGGGAAAAATAGTAATAATTTGGTTTTAGTTGGATTAAGTATGAGCTTCAGTTCAGAGAACCATTTTTCAACTATAGTAAAACAGTTTTGGGTCATTGCTTGAAGTTTCAGGAGGGAGGCGTCAGGACAGATCAAGGTTGAGTCATCTGCATATTGGATGCAGGTAGTTTTGGGGATGACTGAGTGAAGATAATTTATGAAGACGGAGAAAAGAAGAGGACCGAGTATAGAGCCCTGAGGAATGCCAATGGTGTTTGGAAGTAGGTCGGATAGCCTGTTTTGCCATTGGACAGCTTGTTGCCTGCCAGAGAGGTAGGCATTAAACCAGCTTATGGCTGGGTTGTCGAGATGTAGGGTTTCCAGGGTGTGAAGTAGATGCTGGTGATTAACCATGTCGAAGGCCTTCGATAGGTCAAGAAAGAGAGCAGAGGATATTAATTTATTGTTACGGTTGTTATTGATTGAGTCAACAAAGGAGAGGAGGGCAGTGGTAGTACTATGATGGGGGCGAAAACCATGTTGGGTATAGGACAAAAGACTGTTAAGGGTGAGGTAGTGAAGGAGTTGTTTGTGAACACACCGTTCCATGACCTTAGCTATTGGTGACAATATTGCTATGGGTCGGTAGTTGGATGTTTCCGTGGAGGTTCCTCCTTTGTGAAGAGGGATGATATATGAGATTTTCCAAATAGAGGGAATGGTAGTTTCAGTTATAGTTCTGTTAATCAAGATTGATATGGGATAGGCAATGGCGTCCGACGATATTTGTAGGTATTCCGCTGGGAGCTGGTCGACCGCTAGGGTGGTTGGCTTAAGTTTTTTTTAAGAGGGTGCGTATATAGGAGGTAGGTACAGGTTGTAAGTTAAAGGATGGGTGAGCTGGGTCTTTAGTATGAGTTACAGATGAGGAGGTAGTGGTAAGCTGACTGGCTAGGGACTGAATGGTCTCGATAAAAAAAAGAGTTAAAAGCGTTGGCTATTTTTTCTGGTTCTTTCCCAATGAGTTTCTCCGGAGTGGGGGTAGTAGATTTACCCGGATGGAGGAGGTTGTTAAATCCAGCCCAGAATTTCTTTGGGTTATTCTGGTGTTTAACCTGGAGATGACAGAAATACTGTTTTTTATCTTGAGTATTGGCTGTTTTAGTAGTGTTTCTAAGCTGTTGAAACTTGATGCGATCTAGTGGAGTTTTGGTAGCTCTCCATTTATCCCAGGCTTGGTTACGAAGTTTAATTTTAGATTTAGTTTCACTAGTAAGCCAAGGTGCTATCCGCTCCTTGGTTCTGATTAGTCGGTTTGGGGCGTGAGAGTCGAGTATCTTCAGGAATGTGTCATTAAAGTATGTCACACTCTCTTCTAGGGGTAGAGTTTTTAGGATGGACCAATTACAGGGTTTGAGTTCTGCAAGGAATAGTTTTGGGACAAATTTCTTTTTGTTCCTGACAAGTCTATATGAGGGAGGGTTAGTAGGTGGGCACTTATGTTTTAGAATGTAAGTTATAAGGTGGTCACTGAGGTCATTGGGAAGGGTCCCTGTGGTATAGTTGTGTGTGTCTTTGTTGGTAAGAATCCAGTCAATGATGCTCTCTTTTTGCTGAGCATTACCAATTCTGGTTGGAGATGAAATATTTTGGGAGAAACCATATAAGTTAATGGAGTGGGGGTTTATGAGTGCGGAGCAGTGGGACCAGTCGATGTTGAAATCGCCTAGTACTATGGTTTCTTGAGGGTAATTGGAGGCTAACCAGCTGAGCGTTTGCTCAAGGTTTTCTGAATTATTCCCTGGTGGAATGTAAATTACAATGAGATTTATGCAGTTTTGGGTGTTTAGGCAGATTTTTAGGGCAATAAGTTCTATGTTAGAGACCTTTGGAGGTTGGAGTGGATTAATAATGATATTCAGTGTATTCCTGAACATTACGGCTATTCCCCCACCCCTTTTGTTGATCCGATCAGCCCTAAGGAGATTATATCCAGGTGGAAGAATTTCTTCATCCATGGTGGCTGGTTTCAGCCATGTTTCTGATAGGCGCATAATGTCAGGGGAATGGGTAGCTAGCATAGCATGTAAATTATGAACCTTATTGTTTATACTTCTTAGATTAAGATGGAATATGAGGAGGGAGTTGGTAGAAATTCGGGTGGATTTTGAGGAGTTAGAGTCTGAGGCAGTGGTAGGACCTGGGTTGGGGTGGATGTCACCATCTATGGTGATACATTTTTTCAGGTGGTCTAAGAACCTTTGGAGTTTGAGTAACAACTTAAGATTAGATTTACTGGTGGATACTTTAGGGTGGCGGAGGGTAAGATACACTATATTGGAGCTCAGTGTATTAGTAGGGTAGAGCAAAGGTGTGATAGGGTTGTAGGGGAGGTTTGAATTTGTGGTAGTGTAACTCTTGGGGAAGGGAATTCCCGAGAGTGCTTGGTTTTCATATCTGGTTAAATAATACGAAATTAGGAGGAGTAATACTATAGGAAGGATGATAGAATATGTGGTTTTGCCCATGGTATAGCAAGAGGAAGGCCAGTGGGTATGAAGAAGCAGAAGAATTTACTTGATAGTTAAGGAGGGCCGAGAGTGTGGGAAGAGAAGTGGCAGATTGAGGGGCGGTCATGATTGGTAGAGAGCAAGGGAGATGGGCTAACAACCTAATAAATGTAGAGGTAGTGGGGGCGGGTGGAATATGGGGGCAGGGTGGGGCGCGGAGCGAGCCCGAGCGAAGCGAGGGTGAAGCGGAGCGGGGAATACACCGCCAGGAGTCTGCAGGGTCCCAAAGGTAACTATATGCAGGTTATGCAGTCTGTTTTTGGAGTAAAATACTTTTCAAAGGAAAAGGTCTTAGTTGTTTGGCAATGTAGTTACTGTTGCCAGTTATGATATAGGTACTGACTAGTTCCTGCCCGCAGAACGCTTTCCTGGTTAGCAATTTAATGGTATGGATAATTGTTTTTACCCTAAAATCTTTTTAAGTGAATACAACTTTTTCTCTTAAGTTTTAGGCTGGTCTGTGCATTCGCACTGGGTTGAAGTCCTTAGATCAGTAGATAAATCCTGGGAGCCACGTGGTGAAGGATAGTGAGGGGGGCTTCCTAGGATGAGATAGGGAAAAGGACAGCAGTTATAGTGACGCAGTAATCAATACACAGGCTATTATCCCTAACATAGAGTAATCAGCTTAAACCAGAAGTTCATAGTGAGCACAGTCCGTCCACAGTTAAATTGCATAGCATAACTAACTACAAAACACAGGCAGTATGCATTAGGAATAAGGCGACCTCCAGTTAAGCACTAAATAGTGAAATAACAGGTTAACACTAGGTTTACATAAGCTGTATGTGTTATAGGTAGTAGAAGCCCTTAGTCAAACATATTGTATTCCCTGAGCTTGACACAAGCTGTACGCATTTACTCAAAGGTAGGTTGTGCCTTGTTAATAATAGAAGGGCTTACATTCAGGCAGAGACAAGCGTGTTCTCGTGTGCTCCCTATACAATTAGTTTATGGTGTAACAGCGCCATACAACGTCGACACAAACTTCACTGGCTGTTAATTATACAGACGCCAACACAAAACTGTACTAGCTGTAACTTATATAAACGCCAACACAAAACTCCCCATGCTGTAACGTATGCAAACGCCAACAACACGAAACTGCAGTAGTTGTAACTTGTTTAAGACATGAAAAATCACGCTACTTAAAAGCAGATTGTGACAGTGTATATGCTACTGCAGCGATAGAGTTGCAGATATTAAACAATTTGTAAAGCATGTAGCATACCTTAGTGGAAGGAGATGCGTCCGGGCAGGAGGACAGGACAGTACCTGTTAGTTACAGATTTAAAAAATGGCGGAAAAAAAGGAAAGGTTTAAAGTACCTCGCTGACGTCAGGGTAAGCCCGCCAGGAGTCTGCAGGGTCCCAAAGGTAACTATATGTAGGTTCTGCAGTCTGTTTTTGCAGTAAAATACTTTTCAAAGGAAAAGGTCTTAGTTGTTTGGCAATGTAGTTACTGTTGCCAGTTATGATATAGCTACTGACTAGTTCCTGCCCGCAGAACGCTTTCCTGGTTAGCAATTTAATGGTACGGATAATTGTTTTTACCCTAAAATCTTTTTAAGTGAATACAACTTTTTCTCTTAAGTTTTAGGCTGGTCTGTGCATTCGCACTGGGTTGGAGTCCTTAGATCAGTAGATAAATCCTGGGAGCCACGCGGTGAAGGATAGTGAGGGGGGCTTCCCTAAAATCTTTTTAAGTGAATACAACTTTTTCTCTTAAGTTTTAGGCTGGACTGTGCATTCGCACTGAGTTGGAGTCCTTAGATCAGTAGATAAATCCTGGGAGCCACGCGGTGAAGGATAGTGAGGGGGGCTTCCTTAGTGGAAGGAGATGCGTCCGGGCAGGAGGACAGGACAGTACCTGTTACAGATTATTAAATATTTAAAAAAAATCTTCTTTCTCTCTTTCTTGTTGGTTTGCCTAAAGAGTGGTAACAATAAAAAGAAAAGGAAAAAATAAAGGGGAAAAGAAAAAAAAAAAAAATATATATATATATATATATATATATATATATATATATATATATATATATATATATATATATATATATATATATATAAAATATATATAGAGAGAGGTGAATGGTGTGAGACCGAATGTGTTGAACTTGAGACAGGCTTATGTGACGAGTCCAACTTCATTATTTGATACAGCTACTGAGGAATTCAATAAATGATGTGCATTTGAGTTCGGACTTAGCATGCTGACACAGATTCTGTTAATCTTACCCTAGCAGATGGAGAGGTATTCCCTAGTTTAGGCCATTGTTCCATATTGCATTATGCTTTGCTAAATTTTTGCACTAAGTGGCTGAGAGGTTTGACGAGCGGTTGGGATGTTTCCTGGGCTTTGGGCACCAGCGTGTAATGGTGCTGCTTTTGCAGCAGGGTTGACATTGATTCTCTACAGTGTGGAGGTAATGCTCAGTGCCTTTTCCTTTTATTTGTGGTTTTCTGGTGGATTGGTGACAGGTCAGAGGAAATAATTTTTGAGTCGTGGTTGGGGGAGTAGAAGTGGATGCAGTTGTCGGTTATTGTGGCTGTTAACCCAAGAATTTCTTGGAAGGTCTGGATTTGCAGTGGGTTTGCTGTTTTGTCATGGGGTTGTGCTTTTCTAGTGGGTTGGTGGCAGTCATGGGCGAGGGAAGTTAGGAATTACTGACAGGCATGTAAGTTTTAGACTTGGTACCCTTTGGAGGTTTCATGCTACTGCAAAGCCTGTATTTTATTAACTCTCTGGGTTTGTGGGAGCAATGATTTGAGTCTTCAGCTCACTGTTTGTTTATGGCTTTGTAAAATTTCTTGTTTGAGAGGTGTGATGTGACTGCTCATCGGTTGATGTCTGGGCTCACCTTTTCGGTCTGTTCCTCGGACGGTTTGTGGTCTTCTGGCTAGTCGCTGGGATGATCTAAGGATTGGAGTCACTAAATAATGAGGTTTTTCAGAGAAGATATGCTGGAACAAGCATGATTGTTCCAGCTTTGGGGGGGGGGGGGTTGTTTGCTGCATGCCTTTCAACTCTTCAGACTTTCTCTGAATGACCACATTTTGAGTATTGGGTTGTTGCTGACAAGTGGCAGTTTGTTTTGATGTGATGTTGTTGGAAGATTCTCGGTTACATTGGTGATTATGGTCCAGGAGAGTGTTCATTGTAAATTTTTTTTAGAGGCAGGTTTTCTGGGGCTGTGAGATGCCCAGGAGTGATGGTTGTTGTTCGCATATGCCATGGCATGACTGCGGATGAAGGGAAGAGATGTAATACTAGAGTCTTTCTGGGAAATGTGCATTAGCACAGCCCTGTTGCTCTGGTAACTTTCTGAGTTAAAACGTAAGGTCTAAGTGTTCAAAGCAGATCCACACCAAAAAAGCAGATATAATCCTTTATTGACAGAGTAGATTAAGCGCTTTCGTCTGCTTATAGCCAAAGACTTCATCAGAATGAAGTCTTTGGCTATAAGCAGATGAAAGCGCTTAATCTACTCTGTCAATAAAGGATTATATCTGCTTTTTTGGTGTGGACCTGCTTTGAAGACTTGGACCTTACGTTTTGATTCTGGTTTTAGTGTTGGTTCTGAGTTAAACAATATTGTTGCTGAATGCCCAGTTTTAGGTTACACTGCCCTAGCGCTTCATATTTTGCTCTGTTCCTCATAAAAGTGTGGTTTCTGGCAAATCACAGGGATAATCTATAATTGGAATAGCTAGATTGCCAGAGTGCGTTCTCGGCCACATTCCCTGCATTTGTACTGGGAATTTAATAGTTCCCTGCTTTTGGTCTCTGAAGTTAATAATAATACTAAAAAAAAAAAAAAAAACTGCAGATGGGAACAGCGTACTGTCTGGGGTGCACATTGTTAAAGAAAAGGGAGAGAGAGAACTCTCTCGTCGTCTATATGGATGGGGGGATATTCTTCATGCATCATTGACTAAACTGTAAAACCACTGTTGCTTTGCAGGCATTTCTGTATTCTCTGGCAAGGGGCATTAGAAGTTGCTATCTTGAAAAAAGCCTGGTGCTTTTTGCTTCGAGGAGGGTGAACAATGTAGTCAGGATGGGCAATGGGGACAGCACTTTTATTGCATGGTGGAATGTATTATGCTCTTTTGTTCTAGTTCTTGATTATTGCACCATGTGGTGGCAGGTTTCATGGGCTGTGATGCATGGTTGCTCTTGGGGAAACAGAAGTGGGTGGTAATTAGGTACATGATAGGTCTGTAACCCTTCGCGAGGAAGAATAAATGTATGCTTTAATGACTGATCTATAGGTATGCCTTATTAGTTGGTGTTACATGTAAATTATTTATGTTAATTGTAAAAGTACAAAGGTTGGTTTAAAATTATAAAGTGTTTGCAATATGGGTTGGCTTAAGAGGTGTTTGCATATTACCTTTCAACTGTACAGATTTTCACAAAATGTCCAGATTCTGGCCTCATAATTTTTGGTCTGTTTTTTATAAAATTGGGGTTTCTGGTAAATTAGTGGCAAATCATGAAAGACTGAAATTATGAAATAATAGACATTCGAGTTTCAGACTTCATATCCTTCAGAAAATTAATGCTAAAGCAAAACCTCATATTCTACCATCTTTCTAAGCTTGTAAGAGCAATGCTTGTAAGGCCGCCCCTATTTTGGGCCTTTGTCCTGGTTTTATTTGTGGCTTTGCCTGGATTTCTTGCTCTAAGAGGTTGTGAAATATGATATTGTATAAAGGGGCTTAACTATTCTCGGCTGGTGGACTGTGAGATGTAATACTAGAGAAGATGTAAAAGCAGTTTGTGTTATTTCTTTGTATAATTTGCATTAAGGCAGAACCATTACTGAGTTTGTGAATGAAGGGTTGGTCATAAAACAGTTTAGGGAATTATTTGATCTAATGATTTCTTTTATTTTGGTATGGGTTGCTCAAGTGGCATGATAGGTTGACATGCGATTCCTGGTCAGTGCAGGGTTTGGGGGCTCAAGGGAGTGTCATTTGGTTGTGTTTGGTTAATGGCTACATTGACAGCATAGCTCTAAACAGTTCACCTTTCAACAGAATGTCCATGTTTTGCCTCAGTATTTACGGCACCTTCACACATGCCCCTGTCCCTTACATTTCATACATGGCTACTTAATATTCATTCTGGGTCGGTTTCATAAATGGTGTTGGACATAAGGACAGGCAGTTGGCTGCTGAATTTCTACTTTCCAAGAGATTCATGCTAATGCAATACTGGACTAGTTATATTGGTTTGTAAGACCAGTATTAGTTGTACGAGCATTATGTATTTAAAAAAAAATGTTTCCTTTATTTATGGATTTGTCCAGATGTTTTGCTCAAAGAGGTTGGGAGGTATGTTTGCATGCACTTCTACTGCTACCTGCAATAATAGTAGTTTTCTATGGACTCCCTGAAGTGGACAGTTGGCTTAATGCAGGTGGTAAGGGGTGGGCATAGTGTTGATGTTTGTCACATACACAGGGTAAAGGGTTTGATTCCCATCTTTAATAGTATTGTTTCCACCGTACTTGTAGAAGGTGGGGGATTTTGAAAGCACCTGTGTCACACCTCTACTGACCAAATGCTGTAGGAGAGGTGAATCATTTCTGTTACCATGGAGTTGAGCAGTTGGGTGGTAGCTCAATAATTGGGTGGATTGAGTGACTGCAATAAACATAGCAGTTTTTCATAACATCTTCTTCTTCCTCTTCTTTCGGCTTTTCCCAGTTAGGGGTTGCCACAGCGGATCATCTGTCCCCTCATGATTGGCAGTGGAGTTTTACGGTGTTGAGTTGCCAACCCGGTGCCCAAACTACAGAGTTTCAGACAGAGATGGTGAAGTACAGAGTTGTATGAGCTGGTGGATCTGAAGCAAGTGGAATTTGACAGGTTATGCTGTTGTTGGAGTTCTGGACATTGGGGGAAGGCATTGAGGTAGCAAGCAACGACATGATTTCAGGTTCTCTGAGATTACCGTGGCGACAAGTGTGCTTGAGGTAAGTTAGAAGCATGGTAAAGCAGATGTTTAGTTTACATAGATGGGTTAGAGCTGCAACAGCTGAAGGGTGTGGGTTTAGGATTGTGTTGGGTTAATGGTTAGTAAGTGAGTTTTGGGGCAAGAGTGGGGGGTTCTTGTAACCTGTCACTTCCTGCCTTTAGTTATAGAAAAGGTTTGGAATGGGAGTTTAGAATTCTGAATTAGTCAGTTTAGCAGGCTTCATAGTTTCAGCCGAGGGAGTCGGGGGAATAGGGTCCATGTTCACGTGGTTGATATGACAGTGGTATGGTTTCATGGTGCTGTTAGCCGAGGTGTGTCTGGTTGGGGTAGTAGTATTAGATCTGCATTACAGGACTCTAGGGTATCTATTATAAGTGAAATGTGGTAGGTGTGTTGCAGCCACCAGTGGGCAGGAGAATGGGGGATGGATTGTTGAATTATTTGGTGCAGGTTTGTGAAGAATGTGTGGCATTTCAGTTGGTTAAGGAGGATTTATCTGCAATGACTACAGTTCCATGGGCGACAGGGTATGGTAATTTACAAAAATTTTGCAGGGGGTTTATGCTGGAAGGGTATAGGTAATAAGGTAAAGATTGTGGCACATTACCCATGGTCAAAGTAAGTTGGTTTCAAGGGTTGGCTTTGGTATATGGAGGGTTATTCACCTACAGTTTGTATGGCTATTACTCCATGGATGTATTGATGGCATGTACAGGGTGGTTTTGGTTGCTAAAGGTTTTCTTGCCTTATAAGGAATAGTAGGTTCAATGGCAGGATTACTGGGCAATGGATCCATTAAGAAAGGAAATATCATTGGGATTATTAGCATATCCATTGGGTAGGAAAAGGGGTGGCAATTAGGCATGATAGCAAGTCATTGACCTTTTTGTTTCGGGTGACATTGGGATTCTTAGAGTTTTGGTGGTACATGGTCCTTGTGGGGTTTTGTTCCTGGCGTGGGTGTAGTTTTTGGTGGCGCAATTGGTAGGTACTTATCAGGGAATCATGGTTAGGCTACTATTGGTGGTTAGGTAAGGAAGAGATTACCCATTATACAGAGGTCATGTTAGGTTATGAGGTTATGGTTGTCACTTTAGCATTGTAGAGGAATCGGGGTTACTTTTAGCTGTTTAGGCAAATGGCTACCATGGCTGTTTATGGGATAGGGCTGTGGGACGTGATGACATGAACCCAGTTTGGTTAGAGAGGATGTCCATACACCGAATGACGGTTGGTCTTATGCCTTTTAATGGGTGGTTAGGTTGGAAGTTTGGTAAGAGAGGGGGGAACAGCCTTGTCAGACTGGTGGGTGGAGAAGAGGGACAGGCTTGCCCTCTTCTGTTCCCCCTCTGGTGCTTGGATGTTCATTTCAATAAGTTGGGAAAGGAAATTGAGCAGTTGGAGACAATAAGTGGAAAAATATAAGTGAACAGAGGTAAATATAAGTGACCGAAGGTAAGGACGCTGCTTATCTGGCTGGAGGTGTAATTCAGTAAATGGTATATCAAGTGAGTTGCTGGATGCTGCTTCATAAGTAAATGGCTTGGGGGATGTGTAATTCAATAAATGGTATATGAAGTGAGTTGTTGGATGCCGCTTCATATGTAAAGTTAGTGAGTAGAGGTATGGATGCTGTATAGTGGGTCAGGATGAGTAAGGTCACGCTGTCCTGATTAACATTACAGGAATGTTTTTTTCTGTGATTAAAATCAGCTGTACTATGTTTAGTCATAATTAATAATATCTGTTATCAAAACCATGATATGGAAGTTTACTAAAGGTCGTCGAATGTCATTCGGTGTGATGTGTTTTACTGAAGGGGACCAGGACAAATGAGGTTTGGCAACAAACCAATTTGTCCAGGGACATCTTCAGAAGGGGGTTAGACAAATATACTAGAGGGAATTAAGAGGGTGGATGAGTGAAAGGGTTAAATGGAGGGAGGTTTGATTAGTCGGAAATGATGTAAGGGGTGGGGAAGGGCTTAAGGGGTTTTGGCAAGTGCAGCTAGGTAAGGAATCACATTTTGGTGTGAAATTGCTGCCCGCCCTCCCTCCTTGTTTTTGGTGGATTGGTGGGGTGTGGTTATTTTTATAAGTCCAGGTAGGGTGGAGAAGAGGGACTGCTTGCCCTCTTCTGTTCCCCCTCTGGTGCTTGGATGTTCATTTCAATAAGATGGGAAAGGAAAGTGAGCAGTTGGAGGCAATAAATGGTATTAAGTGACCGGAAGTAAGTATGCTGCTTATCTGGCTGGAGGTGTAATTTAGTAAATGGTATATGAAGTGAGTTGTTGGACGCTGCTTCATAAGTAAAGTAAGTGAGTAGAGGTGTGGATGCTGCTTACTGGGTCAGGATGAGTAAGGTCATGCTGTCCTGATCAACATTATAGGGATGTTTTTTCTGTGATTAAAATCAGCTGTACTATGTTTAGTTGTAATTAATAATATTGGTTATCAAAACCATGTTATGGAAGTTTAATAAAGGTCGTTGAACGTCATTCGGTGTGATGTGTTATATTGAAGGGGACCGGGACAAAATATATTCATGATGTATTTGAGCCTTATTTACTAGGTAATAATAGGGACATTGAGATATTGTTAATAAATGCTAAATCACAAACTTATCACAAACTTATCAAAAGCTAATTTCAATAAATTAGCAGTATCCTATAATAATATTACAAGATTTGCCACAGGAGCCCCTTTAGGAACCCATCATTGCTGTAATCTGAAACAACTAGGCTGGCTGGAACTACAAAATCAAATACGACTACAGCAACTTACCATCACCTACAAAATCTTCTGTCAACCTTCTAACACCACAATACTTAGTACCCTTATTACTCCTTATAGAAATCTATCATCCTTGCGCTCCGCTACAAAGCTACTAGCAGCACCCTATAAATCCAACAACAAAGCTGGAGACTGTTTGTTCGCCAACTGTATTGGACCTACCTGGAACAAGCTTTCAAGTGAACTCACTGCTATTACTTCTCTACCCACTTTCAAGAAGCAGCTAAAAACTCTGCTTAACTCTCAATGGCTCTGTCCTTGTACTAACCCTGACTAAACTATTACTCCCTCTACCCTTTCACCCCCTCAAACCTTTTCTAGGTTAGTATAGTATTAGTGTTTGAACCTTCTAAAATCGCTAAATCCTGTGCTTAATTCTTATTAGCTCTGTCCTTTACAAACCTTGACTAAAACTTTCTATTCTCTATTTTCTCACCCTTATATTCTCCCAAAAAAAAAAAAATTTTTTTGGCTTGCTGATTCTCAGTATTGTAAAGTATTTTTGCCAGTAATACTTATGAACCAGTTTTTTTTCTTTGTATAATATTACTTATTTGAATGTATAACATACTTGATTTTACTAACATATTTTTATTGTGGAGCTTTTCTCCCCAGGCCTCTACTGAAAATGGACATGTATCCAGCTAGACTAGCCCGGTCAACAAATGTAAAATAAAATAAAATAATAAAAAAATAAAATGCTGTCAAGGAATATTTGTTTAATAGACCACCTGAAACAAACTAAATATGAGATTAGGGAATTTAGTAAAATTCTTACAACCTATTTTTAGAATAATTATGACATTATTGCAGGAGATCTAAATGTAGCCTTTGTTCTTTGGGATGTTAATTCTGGTATTAATGTGACAAGTGGGGATTTGGTATGGAACAGCAGGTAGTATTGGTATACTTGGTAAGTTTAGTATCCTTCCAGAAGAAGAAATATTTGACATATTGTTTGTAATAATAATGATAGTTACACATGGGTGTTTGATGCAGAGTTAGGATCGGATCTCACTAGTAAAACTTTAATTATCTTTTAGGCCGTAATGATAAAACACATAAGCAGTATATTTCAAGACATAACGTTTTATCTAACTGAATTTCTTTGGGGGGGTGTTAACTGTTTTGCAGACATCAAAACTGGATGAGAGCAATCTTACACTTGTATTTATCAACTCTTTAAGGAATATATCCTTCTAGTAACTGTTAATCCCATGTTATAATTCTTCCTGGTGAAATAAGGGACTGAATAAGGCTAATAAAAGAACTAAGTACCACTGGAAAATTGAAATTGCAACCTAGTGTAGATAAAAGAAAGAAGCAGCCATTTAAGAGCTGCATTTGAGATTGCCTGTTCTGTTTATGCATTTTATTTTCTGCTTGTATTTCCTCTTTTGAGAAATGTGTTGGCCTGTGTTTTGGGGCAGCCTGTAATTTGAGTTCATATCTAGGTGGGAGACTGATATACTCCTGATCTAGGAAAGCTTTTAACACTTTAGATTCAGATTTCATTTGTTTTTCATTGGTTATGTTGCATGATTGATATTTAATACACAATAGTTTCACTTGGCCTGTATTTGTAAGCACTCACTGTTTGACTCTGATGGACTTTCAAAATCAGAAAAGAAGCCAGGGAGGTAATTTTATTTTCTTTATGTCTGCACTTAATAGCCATTTTGAGCTGCCTTCTGCATGCATTTTATTTTCAGCTTTTATTTCCTGTAGTGGTGCTGCGGTAGCGTTGTCGCCTCACAGCAAGACGTTGTCGCATTTGATTCTCAGCTAGAGTGTCTTCTGTGTGGAGGCATGCATGAATGGGCATGCCTTCGTTGAAGGTTGTGCATCAGGGCTGGTAACTCGGCACGTAAAAATCCACTACCAAACATTAGCGGACCAGAGTTCCGCTGTGGCGACCCCTAACCGGGATAAGCCGAAAGACACAACAATATTTCCTGTTTCGAAAAATCTGCTGGCCTAAAAAAATTGTTTAATTTTTCTGACAACCACCTAATTCTCAAACAATCTAATACAGTATGTGAGAGATGCACTTTTACAATTTCTCTATTAGTTATTTATTATTTATTTTTTATTTATTTCCATTTGTTTACCGAGAGAGTCCGACTGTCAACAAAGGCTCCTTTTCAGAGGAGACCCGGGGAGAAAAACTTCACAAAATACAATGTATAACATAGCAAATCAATATTTGATAAAATAGTGTATACAGAACAAAAAATACATGAAGATAAACCTAGGTAGAAGTTAATATAAAACTTATAAATAGAAAGATAGAAAAATAGCAAGCATAACAGTTGAAACCAGTTTGGTACAGTGCACATTAATAAACATTTTGACCAAACAGAAAACAAATTAGGCCGATCAGAAGTAAGGAAATGCAATAGACTGGCAGGTAAAAGAATGTAACAAGGCAGGGCTCTCATATTCATCCACTGTATATACCAAACAGGTTGTGAGAAACACAGGACTACACAATATCTGACACACACATTAAAGTACAAACACATAGACCCCCATGAGCTGAGGCTCTTAAAAGTAATCTACCAAACCAAAACTTCAAAGGCTTTCCTAATGCAGTAATTACAATAAGCCCTCAGCCACCTCAAAAACACACTACCAAAGCAAGACCCACCACAAAATACTCCGCCTCAACTCAAAGTGTCTCTGCATCAAGCCCCATAAGACATACCACCACACAATCCAACATTTTGGTCACTGTGAGGCGCACAGATGTTCCACTCACAAAGCTGATCAAATAGAGAATTACAGTTATACATCAGCAGCCAGGATTTGCCAGATCATATATGCTCTCTGGGCACTGAATCATGAGTACCATTCTGACTCTGCAATAGGCCACGTGAAAATTAATGATCTGAGACATTTCTCCCTGGACTATGTGAAGAGAAACATGAAGAAACTCTAAGTCCCAGGCCAGTGTAAGACTGGCACTGAGCAGCATTCTACCCTCTCTAAAGATGAAGCCACAATATGAACAAAATAACTGATTTTAATAATTGGCTTAGTTTTGGGTGTCATTTAAACTGTGTACAATATTCTGGGCCAGGGAGGATATGGTTGACAGACCATGATGTTTTATTAGTGATGGTCTGCACCTTTCCCCTCTAGGCTTTTGAAAATTGGCTGTATCTTTGTCTACCCCCATAGTGCTTTTTCAGGCATTGTCAACCTGATAAACCATCCAACATAGGTAAAACAACCCAGAATTATTGAAAGGTGACACTAATCAGTGCTCCACTCCCTGCAACCTTACTTAATTCTAAAGAATATAGACATCTGCGTAGTTACTGAAACATGGTTTAAAGCCATGTAGACCACCCCACTAATGCATGGCTATGATGTCTTCCATACACTTAGACTAGCTACTGTAGAGAAAGAGACAAACAGTGGAGGTGTCTCAATTAACATCAAAAACAATCACGGCTCAAAAGGCTGGACAAGTAGCATGAAACACTTAAGCTCCTCCACTTATGTCACCATAAGCAAAGTCCATTACCATGTTTTTATGAGTTATACATCCCACTCTGAGGCAGGAAATCCATACCACTTACTTAGATGAACTTGAGTCTCTTTTAATTAAGCTCAACACCATATTCACATGGGTGACTTCAACTACCCCACTAGAAACTGGAGAGGATAAACAACCATAAACTTACAGGCCCAAATATTCCTGGATTTTATCAAGACAAATGCCCTGAACCAGCTAACCCATACCCCAATATTTTTTGATATAGTCCTCACAAAGTGGGTGAGCACTGCACCTCAAAAGCATAACATCTTCACTAGGCAGGTCAGATCATTAAAGTTGCTTACTTTATAAAAATAAAACCTAAGACACCAGTAACCCTGGAATTTTTAGGAATTGACACCCTGGCAAAATTTCAAGCCTCTCCAAACCCAAGAAACACTACTGCCTATGTGGAGTCATTCACAAAACAAAAATACAACCATGTATATACATCTGCATAGAGGCAGGGGTACCTTCCCAAAATAAGCACAGGGCAAACTCCAAAAATAATCCTCCCTGGTAGACTTAACTTTGCCTGTGATATAAATAGGACCTGCTGGAAAGACAGGCATGTATCCCAGGCTGCTACTTCTCTGGAGAACAGGCTCCCCATCCATGTAAAGCAGAATTCCTCCCTAACCCAATTCAGGTGTAACTTGGACAACTGAATGTGGAACAGGAAATTCATCCCTGGTTTGGCATCTATGTCTCTAATGGACACAGTCTATAAATGGTCTGTCTCCCAGGTCCCTGCTTATACTTTTCAAGGATAGCAGAACTTGTCATAGATTTGGGATGCATGGCTAGGTTTAAAAAGGCCCTTGTGGATTTTAGCCTAGTAAACACCTATGAAGTTATGAGTTAAATTGTATAACAAAGGAAGAAAATCATGGCCAAAAATAGGAAATGCATGCCCAATAAGGTAAGAATTCAACCATCAAACTCAATAAACAACTCAAAGGATTAATTACATCTACCAAAGCCAAATTTGTGATAAAAGTAGGCACCTAAGCTAAGGAAAACCACAACAGAGCCATGTCCAAACCCTCAAAGCAAAGTCAACAATGTGATGAAGTAACTGTAAATAGAGACACTTATACTGAGCCAGAGAGATAGCAAATCTACTGGGTGGTAAATTCAGCTCCAGTTTTACCCCACTTATTCCCCCCATACATTTGCAAGAAACGTCCTAAATATAGTTCCCCAACTATCACTAGGGAATAGGTCCTTGATGCACTACACTGCATCAATGGGACCTGACAGTAATCCAGAATGCTTCCTTAATAGCAGGAAACATGAGTTATTGGGGCCACTAAAAGCACTATTCAATCATACCCTCTCTCCTTACAGAGTGCCGTGAGGTGATCAATGCCTGGCTTTCAAAGCATCCTCTGATCCAGCCCTTATGGAGCTGCTACACATCAGCAAAACAAATTTCATTAGAAACACCTGCTCTAGGGACCGGACTTCATACAACATAAATAAGCATGTTGGGGGGCAGGTATGTACCTCAGAGATTACCCATTCTCTGGAACAGGATTCCCATCCATGTGAAGTACAGTTCCTCCCTGCACTTATTTATGTGCATCTTGGATCAATGGATGGGGAACTGTAAATTTCAAGGTTCAACTGCCATCAATGTTGTTATTAGAATGATTAAATTTGTAAAATCTCAATCAGTCATACCCAAGTGAAACCCCATTAAAATGAGGGGTATCAAAATCTACAAATATATTTGGAAAGCATGGCTAGGCCAAAAAAGTCCCTTTAGGGTCATTAGCCAAGTAATTACCTATGAGCTTATGAACTAATTAACTAGAACTAGTTTTAGGAGGCATTTGAGGATTAGTAGGATTATGAATTGATACAAGCCTGTCATATTGTATATGATAAGAAAGCTTTTTTTAAACATATGAACTAATATAAAAGTAAGAATAATTCTAGATATGCTATCAAACAGAATAATAAGTTGGTTTATGATACTAAAGTCTTGGCAGATCTGATTTTAAATACTATAGCTACTTCACGGGCACGCATTTAGTTTCTCTTAGTTTGAATGAAAAGTGTCTAGATCCATTTATTAGTAATATTGAGAATATGTGGAAGAAAATTAAACCTTGTACTGCCATTGTCCCATATGGGATTTATGATTATTTTTGAATTCAGTCACTGAGGTTATTACTCCATAACTAATTTATCACTTTCAAAAGTGATTGGAAACAGGGTTTGTATCCAGTATTTGGAAGGAGGTGTTTGTTTCAATTTCAAAAGGTGGGGACTCAAAAGAGGTTGATAATTATAGGCCAATTAGTTTGACCTATATTGTAGGAAAATGTTTTGAGAAGGTTATCTCTGAATATACTTTTTTGTTGAAATACATTCCATCCAATAAAATCATTGATGATATGTATCATCAGAAACAAGGTAAAGGCCAAAAGACAGTGTTTTTGTAGTGGGGTAAGTCCGCCCACCCCCACCTAGGGGGCTGTACCACCATACTCCTGCTAAAATCTATATACCAACTCTGAGACCACACAACAATGAGGAAAAGAACACACACACACACCAACATATGCATTCACACATTCACTCACTCTCCGCACGTGCACACACACACACTTACTCTCACACACACACACACTTACTCTCACACACACACACACACTTACTCTCACACACACACACACACACACTTACTCTCACACACACACACACACTTACTCTCACACACACACACACTTACTCTCACACACACACACACTTACTCTCACACACACACACACAAACATTGTAGCATAGCACGGTGGCAATCACCTATTAAAGACTAAATCAGAGCATTTGACAGGGATACAAGTATGACCTCTATAATTCTGAGTATACCTGCTTGGAATATTTTTTTTTTATGATTTAGGTATAACCTAATGTAATAAACTGCAAAGAAAGCTGATGAACTGTCCTGTTTATAACTGCTTCTGGCATTAGCAGAACGTGACTGCCAAATATAAAAAAAATCCACCTGTTGCTTGTTACATCAGCCATACAATGATGAATATTGTGCTCAACTCATCCTAAGCTGTAACCTTAAAACTGTATGTGGAACAGGACAAATAGCCCAGTGTGCCACTGGCAAAAGTCTCTAGGCTACCTTTCAAAGAATTTAGCTAGTACATATTCACATTTTACTGGTCAATTTCCACCTGCAAGTAAACCATTTGGGAAAGTCCTCCTGCATTGGTCTAATTCAAGTAGGCAGTGCCACACGACAATTTTAATATATCAGTCATTTTTCTCTCTCTCACACACACACACACACACACACACACACACACACACACACACACACACACTTATGCCTTTAGGTTGCCTCCCTCAGTCACATGCTCAGGATACTGTACTTTTGCAGAATTGCTTACTTTTTCTAATGTATATTTTCTGGAAAATAATTTAAAGATTTGATAAGGAAAGCGAAAATGTGATCTTCAGGAGTTCTGTTTCTAGCTGACATTGACTAGTTATGATGTGGTGCATCACCCTCTCGTTGTATGGATCCCAGCACAGCACACTATGATTTGCATATAGTACTATTCTAGTCACAAATGGTCTTAGAGGTTACAGAATATTAGAGGTTACTGAATGTTAGGTAGAACACTACAGTGCTTAGTGGATAATCTGCACATTTGCATTGCAGTTTGTCTCTCCTTAATTGATCACCCTCTCACTCAAATATCAAAAGTGCTACATTATTTCCTCAAACTGGTCTCATTTCCTTTCCTTCTTCCCTTTCTGTCTTCAACAAGTATCACTCCAGTAACCCCATTACCAACATTCCTTCTGAAACCAGATCTTCAGCACTCCTTCCCAATACCCTTCTAATGGCACGTTTCCCTCAGTCATTGTCATGTCTTGTTGACCATGCTGTTACTGAACCTGATTACTATTAGTTTGTAACTGACTCACTAATTTGAGCTTTGGTTTCAACTTAGCTTTTCAAACCCACTTGGATTAGCTCACTGCTGAAAACAACTCATATTGTTTCTTTCATCTTTTCCTTGGCAAACAGTGCTGGCTGTCCATGGTCTCCTAATTGAAGAAACACTCTCCTTTCTTCTATTTTGTCTGTTCTCATACTGTTACAAATTCTACAGTGAGAAACTGCTAGAGTTGCCACCTTTTCTATTGCCCAAAGTGGGACATTTTTTGTAGAAATGTAAGGTTTTGCAGGACAAAACATATCCAAGGTCAGTGCAAAGAATCAAACCTCACTTTTTTGCCAAAATAAAAGCTTATTCCTATAGCATTTGAGTTACTTATTTTATTTCTTATAACATTTAGGTGTTTTGAATGGAAAATAATTGTTGTAAGCAACTATTAAAGAAAACTTAAGAAATATTTGTTGTCCTAAAATCTCAGGACATCTGCCATTTTTTAGTTGTTTTTTTTTTGCAGGACACAACTGCCCAAAGAGGGACTGTCCCTCGCAAAGAGGGACAGGTGGTAACACTAGACACTCTCTCTGGCAAAAGCACACCATCTTTCGGACATTTTTATTTGATAATTTACTACCTTTATCCCTCATTCTGCACTACTGCTTCCACCTTCCTGCTTCCTTTTACCACTCCCACTGCTAAACATTATTCCCTTTAAAAGGCTCTTGTTAAAGGTGTAGCACATGGGGCTAGCTATAACTCTGAATAAGTGTGAAGCACATGGTGAGTTAATGGTGTGCTCATCCACTTTATTGTGTGGTTTCAAGATATCTTAAAAAAGTTTGTTTCCCTTTACTACAATGCTCACGTTCCCTTTATGGGTATAAGCTGTGGAGCACCATTTTCTTGGCCCAAAGTTCAACTTCAGGCACTCCATAATCACAGAAAGAAAATCCATGATAGAATGTCCCTGTCTATTCCTGTGAAAATAAACTTGAACACACGTTCATTTAGTTACAACTACCAATATAACATATTCTGCCCACACAACAAAGGCAATGCATTACCCCACTTAAAACTGCTTTGGACATCAGCAGGAATATTTGGCTGCCAAATATTAATGGTTCACCCCTTAACGTAGCACAACTCATTAGTATAATTTCATGACTTGTGTACTCTGTGTATCCTAAGCTGCAACACTAAATTTGTACATGAAACAGGAGACATATCTGTTTGAGTTGCTGTTAACATAAGAACCTGATGGCATTCTAACAGTTTGGTATGCAGAGTCTTAAACAGGAATTCATTTATTTAATTTTTTTGTAGAGGGACACCTTCATTCTCCCCTTGAGGTAAATCCTATCCAGTCAGCTTCAATTTACTTGGCTTCATTTCACTTCCCTGTTCTTCCCCCTATTCCGATCCATCCCTTTAATCTACATTTTAACAAAACTATTTATTTTATTTATCTATTGAAACTTGTTTACTAGGATAGTCCAAAGGCCAATGCACCTTTTTAAAAGAAGCCCAGAGAAAAAAGCTTAAGCATAGAAAATTATTTAAAACAATAAGGAATTATGAAACAGTAAAAATACTAATACAGTATCTGGCAGTTGGTACAGAGGTGAAGATTGCATGTTGTAGTTTGCCTACTGTGTGCCCTGGAGCAAGTAATTTAGCTGCGCATTGCTCCCAGGTCACCACTAAAAATGGACTGTGTTAGCAGTGGGCCTACCTGGCTAACAGTTTGCAATAACATTTAGTAAATTTGTTATGTTTTCAGTAAAGGCTAGAGGTTTCATGCAAAATATGTCAAATTATATGGATAAGTTGTGATCAAATAAAAATACGCATGTTCCACAGAGAAAAGCAGTGGCATTGACATTTAGACCTGGTGGAGAATATTAGCCAGAAGTAGCTGGGGAGGTGCAAACATTAGATAAGTAATCAGAATGGAGAGGTGACAGAGGTATGACTGTAGTTAAGAGGGAAAGTGAAAGAGAGAATAAAGAAGCAAAAAAGGTTTGTTTGTGTTGCACCACATGTTTTTATTGAGGATAGAGCAGGGGCAGGACTAGTTTTCAATCAGCTGTTGCTTTAGTTGCTGTTTAAAGTGATTAAGTTTACTTAATTGTCTTATTGGGAGTGGAATAGCATTCCACATTCTTGAAACAAGGTATGAGATGGGACAAGCACCTGCTAGATTATTAGATTTGGTGACTTTCGATATGTATTTATCACCAGACCTAAGGGATTTGTTTGTAGTATAGTGTAAGAGAATATAAGACAGGCTAGGGCATTTTTCTGGATTGCTGATGACAGTATAATTACTATTTGGGAGTAGACTAAACAGTGAGGGAGCTTTTTGCAGTTGAGATTTGTTAAAGCGAAGTAGTGAAGTGACTTTGTGGGGTTTGTTTGGTGCAAATGTAGGTATTCTACTTCTCGAGTAGGTGATATTGACTAGACTGTAGGTTGATGAATATGGGAGCTCCACAGGACAAGTTTGGGAGAAAGTATGCAGTAGCTGTGTGCTTTCTTGCCTTATTAGTATGTGGCTTTATTCTGTGGAGAGTGCTGAGCATTTGATTTGCTCAACAGCTTTTTTTATATGGAGATCAAATTGTATGTTTTTATCGGTAGTGACTCCTATAAGTTTGGTGTGGGTTACTATTTCAATTGTAGCGTTAATGGAAGAAATGAAAAAAAGGAATTTCTTGCCATTGTATGGTTCAAGTGTAAATAAGAGTAGTTTGTTTTGGGGGGGGTTTAGAAGGAGTTGTGAGTTTCTGAACCATGTCTCTACAGACAGGAAAGATTCTTTGGGGTAGCTGCTGTAGTTTAAGGGTCTTAGCTGTGCAGATTAACACAGAGTCATCAGCATACAGTATAATGGTGGCATGTTTGTTGGCTTTTTGTAGGTCATTTATAAAATTATAAAATAGGTGTGGGCCCAAGATGGACCACTGGGGATGCTAATAGATACAGGAAGAAAGGAGGAGAAGTTGGTGTGCAATCTGACAGCCTGTTGCCTACTTGATAGATAGATACCTTGACATGAGACAGAGTTTGTGTCTACTTCAAATGACGAGAGTCCATTGAGAAGCTTGGGGTGGGACACAGTATCAAAGGCTTGGGGTGGGACACAGTATCAAAGGCTTTGGATAGGTCAAGTAATACTGCAGATATAGGATTACTAACATTTCTATGTAGATTAATGGAAGTAGAGAAATTGAGGAGAGCAAAGAAGATTCTATGATGTGGATGAAAGCCATGCTGGGTAGGGCAAAGTAGTTTAAGTATGGAGCTGAGTAACTGATTAATACATTTCTCAAGGATGGTAGACTTTAAGGAAAGGATAACAATAGGCTGATAGTCTCTGTCAGCTGCATTGCCTCTTTTATGAAGGGTCAGGATGTAAGATGTCTTCCAGTATATGAAAACATAGCTTTCTGAGATTGATTGGATGATTAGGATAGATATCGTATAGGCTAAGCCATCTTCTACAATTTTAATATATTTTGCTGGACTATTGTTTGGAACAAGTATTGTTGGTTGTAATTGTTTAAACAGTTTTCTGATGGAAGAGTTTGACATGGGTTGCAGAGGAATTTTGTAGGGAGAATAGCAAGGGTCACTGGTAATAGGTGAGGTTGAAATTGTGTCTTTTAAGAGACAGGCTACGGTTTGAATAAAGAAAAAGATGAATTGGTTAGCTATTTTGTCAGTTTGGTTCTTTGTTTAGAAAGTTGGTTGTGTAGTATGGCCTAGGGTGGATAAGTGTTTATTGATGACCAAAACATTTTTTTAGTAGATGTTTGTAAGTTAGTGTAGTATGTTCTTTTGTCAGAGTTAATTTTATTTTTTGCCTGATTTCTAAGTTCTCTATATTTCTGAAGAGTGAGTTCAGTTTTGGTCAGTTTCTAGTAGAACCATGCTTTGTCACACTCTTTCATTAGCAACTTAATTAGACTGCTTAGCCAGGGAGTTAAGTCTACTTTAACCCAATTATTTCTGAATGAGGCATGTTTATTAAGAATGATGTGAAATGTGGGATTAAACAGAGTTACTGCTTCATCTAGTTGAAGACTTTTTATATATTTTCTGCTCACAGGTTTCAGAGTGGCAGTGAATATGACTTCATAAAAGCTGGTTATATTGTGCAAGATGTAGCATTGAATTTTTATTTTTTTTTGGTGGGGGACGGTATTATTTCTTAAAATAAAAGTAGATGGTCTTAGGTTGTCAGGGAGGGAACCTGCAGAAGTAATTTTGGTTGCATGTTCATAACAATTCATTCTAGAGTACTTCGCCTATTACTATTTTTAAAGTATCTGGTTGAGAAATATAGGAGTTTATTGAAATCCCTGAGATTAGCTGCTCTGGTGGCATACAGGGATAATGCCATGACTACAACACAGGTGACACAGGTTCAATTAGCATTTTGGGCAACTGATGAAGCAGCAGAGAGAGATGGGGTGCCCATTCCGGGGGTGGGTGGTATGTGGACATATCTTGATTATGATCCATAATGGAGGCTGGGGACATAGCCAGAAGAGGTGCGGTCAAAGTAGGTAGCAGTGGGGCCTGGCTAATCTACTGTGGAGGTGGGGCAATTCACCACATGCCCACGTTGATGGCTTCCTTGAACCATACCACAAGTCACACAAAGGGGGAAGGGAGAGTAACAGGGTAGTTCCAAGTAAGGCAAACCTGGACAAGAAGCTCAGACATGCTGAGCCTCAATGCCTTCCGTCAGTGATCAGCACAGCAATTACCTGAGTAAGTCTGGGGGGCACAAGGGCTGAGCCAGTAACAATGACGTGCAGAAGGGAGGAGAAAAAAAGAAAAAGAAACCACAGACTGATGCTATTATTGGAGGAATCATTATTTATTCTTTTTTAGTCTATGTTAGTCTCCTTCAATTAGACTTTTCTGAGAAATGTTGCTGGTAGCCTATGAAAAGAGTTCTTCAGCAGAGTCACCGTTGTTATATACTGCTATTAATGTTAGGTTTTAATGTTTATTTTAAGTAAGGGCATTAGAATTTCTGCATTACCAATAGATGGTGGTAAGTGGGTGAACAGATAGTTTAAGAGTTTGAGGGTAGAGTGAAATACAAAGTGAGCTGAGGAGGTGAAAAGTTTCTATATGCAATGCTTAGATGAGTCCCTAGTTATCTTTTGGTGACTGATCTGTGATACTGAATTCTGTTGTTCTTGCTATATAATTTCTTCATTTTGTTTGACTTTTACTGTGAACACATATTATACTATTAGTATTCACTGGATCTTTTCTCAGTGACCATCCTCTGAAAAGAAGCTCTTGCCCAGTCAGACTTTCCCAGCGAATAATACAAATAAAATAAACAAATAAAAAGAGAAAGATAAAGCATTAGCAAAGAGGGTTCAGAGGAGTCTTGGGCATACTTATGTGATACAGCCATGAACTGAGGAGAGATCATGGACTCACAGATAGAGTCTGAATAGAGGGACTGGGGTACCAGTGAATTACAGGTAAAAACCCTTGTTTAATGGTTGTGATGTAGACAATGTTTGTTCTTGAGTGTGAGACATTGAAACTCAGTTTATAATATTGTCAACACCAGAAAAAGACACAGTTAAGAGGACACTGGTATTTTATTTATTGGTAAAGTCAGCCTGAAATTTAAATCTGAGCAATAAAATCATCTGTGTCTGCTGTATGTATGTTTGATTTAAACTGTGGATTAAACAAGAAATATTAGCTTGAATCCTGTTTTCTTCATTTTAATAAGAATGCAAAGTGATCTTTGGCAAGGATCTTACATAAGAAATTATGATAGCAGTCTATTTTAGTAATGCAAATGCCGATATTGTTCCTGTACAACTAGTTTTCCATTTTTTTTGCTTTGTTTTTCCTTAAGACTACATTTTCTTGATATATATTTATATATCTATAGCTGCAGCTATATATATATATATATATATATATATATATATATATATATATATATATATATATATATATATATATATATATATATATATATATATATATATATATATATATATATATATATATATATATAGCTATAGATATAGATCTGTGTATGTCTGAGTATGTATGTCTGAGTATGTGTAATATTGTCGAAATGGGAAATATATGAGAATGCAGAGGTTGACAGTATAATATTGGTAGATTAAATGATTGGCAACAGTCTGCATACTTCTCAACATCCAGGGATTACAAAGCATAGCTCAGCATGGACAGAAACAGGAGCACTTTCGTATTTTTCACAATAAAAGGTCTTAATATGCTAGACCCTATGTGGTTAATGGTAATGAATCATTGAACAGGCTTGGTTTATGTTTTTATCAAAAATGTACCAATTAAAGGGATCTGACTATATGAGAAACATTGTAAATATTGGAGGTGCAAGGCTCAATATGAGAGCCAAAATCATAATGATATGTCTTAATCATAGCATTTAAGAGGATTGCATGCCTGAATAATTTACGGCACATGAATAAAAAGCATGCAGGCCAAAGGAATGCAGAATGTAGAAACGTGAGATGTGAAAGTGTAATGGTTTGTGTAATGGTATGTGCAGAAACATAAGATGTGAAAGTGTAATGGTTTGTGTAATGGTTTGATGTGCAGCAAGTACCGTAACTAAATGTAAGGAATGCTTCATAGACATGATACTGACTGCTTAATGCTGTGTGTGTGCGTATATATATGCATGCACGTAGAGAAGTCTCCAGGGAAACGTTTTATTTACTGCATATACAGTTGGAATTTGGAGCATAACACTTTTAAGAACGTATTTTGATATGCACAGCAAGTGCTCTAAGGAAGCCAGGGGCTGCATAACACAACTTCCCCTGACATACACAAGGTATATCGTAGTCACTGGCGATGTAATGTTTCCTAGGTGGTGTGACAGACATGCTGGCAGAAACTATTTGCCACCAGGCAAAAATGGTTGACTGGCAGCTCAGTGTTTCTCCCCATATCAGTTGGAATACCACAGGGATCCATATTTGGTCCTATCCTTTCTTGTTAACATCTATGTGGTACAAAGTGTCACATCTCTAGCAGCTTACACACATCTTGTATTCCAGTGTATTTTCTGAAAAATAAACTTAAGTTTAAAAAAGTACATATTTTGTAAATAATAAAAGCTATTAAATTAAATAATAAAAACGATTAAAACTGTTCAAATGGCAATATTAATAGTAAGAAATATTCTTTGCAGTGATAATACTCTGTTGTAGTCTTTCCATAATGTACATAAACCTCAAATCACATTTTTTGTTAAACTTTTGCAAATCAATTGTCATATCTTAGAAACTGTGCTACCTAGACATATATTGTTAAAACATTATTGTTAACCAAACATAAGCTTTCCCCATCACAACAAGCTGCCAAAAAACAATTACTAGAAAATGGAAATCAAAATCTAAACCATTTATACTGGAAGTAATGAATACAGTAACAGAGATAAAAGAATTGGAACTAAGATCTTTAGAAATGGGTAGGAGCAAACTACATAGGAAAAAAATAGGAATTGTGGGAACAATACATACAAGGGGGGAATTAGGTTTAAAAGTTGGTAAGACTAAAATGAGCTATATGCTGCCTGAGTGAGAAAGATTGGGTAGATTATTAGTGATGTATAATGTTTGCAACTGCGAGTGCGTCAACATGGTTTGTGATGTAAAATGCTTGCAACTAGGATTGTGTCGGTGTAGTTTGTTTACATTCATATAAATGTATGATTGCCTGTGTAGTAAGTGATGGTTTAATACATGTGTCATGTTTAAAAAAAAAGGCAGGAATTGAATAATTTATGTACTATTGCTTAGGTTATATGACATATAGCAATATATGTGAAGTATAATGTTTGTTATGTTAATATAGTTTGATTACTTTTATATGAATGTAAATTTGCCTATGTCAAAAGTGATAATTCAATAAAGGTGTTTGAAAAAAAATCCTCTGAGTACATGTTTATTGAGATATTTACAGAAATATGAAAACATATGCATAATTGTTTAATTAGCAATATAAATAACACTGAATATAACTAAAAATGTGCAACTTACATATACGAATATCAAAGTCAACTCAAACGAACGTAAAAGTATAAAAAAGGTGACAGAGGATGTTTCACATGAGAGCAATGTGTCCGAGTACTATCAAATGTTTAAGAGCATTGAACATCAATTAAACAACATAAAAATAGAAAGCTTAAAAAGACTGAAAGGGATAGAGTACAATACAATGACAATACTGCGTATCCAGAACCAGCTAAATCCCAGAATTGGGGTAATGGTCACAATTTTAATGTGCCTAATGGGGATACCAGTGAGTAAAGTTTGTTAGAAGAAGAAGAAGAATATCCTCCCTTGAGGAGGTGCGAATGGCTGAGGGAGAAATGCAACAGAGACACTTCTATGCAAGGAGCCCACCCTGGGAACAGAGGCCGAGGGGGCCATGCACCCTACCAGGGGGGGAGGCTATCAGGGCCAGAGATAATACTGGATAATGGTTCCTGTAATCTGTGCACTATTCTGAAAAACTTGAAAGGTGATTTCAACGTGTTCAATTTTTCTAACTTCCAAATGGATGTAATGGACTGTGATTTATTAGCAAAGGATTTGACCTTTGTACCTGATAAAAGATTGTGATATAGCAAACACCTTGGTGGACTTGAAACATTTTGTGAGGAAATTGAACCTAAATGTTTTTATTTCATAATGTTGAATATGTTAGAAACCCATTGCATATTTCTAGCACCTTTAATCCCCCTGTTCATCCCTCCTTAAAAACTTTTGAAAAATTATGTGAAATTGACATCAGAAATGTATGTAGGAAATGTCTGGATACTAACTTGAATAGTGATGAATATGAAAAGCTATCTAGATTTAAAGTAAATGGTGATGTCAGATTTATAAAACCTGATAAAGGGGATGGGGTTGTTGCTATGAACATCAGTGATTATAATACGAGAATGAGAAAAGTGTTAGATAGTGGCTCCTTTAAGAAAATATCACTTAATGAGCTGAATGGGGTTTATAGAAAAATAAAGAACGAGTTAAATGATTTGTTCATTGATGGAAGTATCTCTATAGATGGACTGAATTATTTGTCTGTATTGCTTCCTAAGATACCATCCATTTTTGGTCTCCCCAAAAATGCATAAAGATCTGCAAATTCATCCCATGCAACCCATAGTGGATGCCAGGGGTTCAATTACCCCCCCCCCTTGGCAACATTTTTGGATATCAGGCTTAAATCACTTGTATCCAGTGAGGTCAACTTGTGTAGGGACTCATGGGACTTTTTGGATAGAATTAACAAACTGGAGTTTTCATGAGGTTGATATTTTTATCACAATAGATGTGAAAGATTTGTATACCGTGATACCCCGCAATATAGGCCTTGAATGGGTTTGTGACCTTTTACTGGATAAAAAATGTACCCCAGGCAACTATTAATGTTTATGAGCATTTATTTGACTTGATACTTAAGGATAATTTTATATTTTTCGATAATGATTTCTAACTTCAAACTGAGGGAGTAGCCATGGGTTCGCCATATGGAGGGTTATACGCAAACATCGTCATGTTACAGTGGGAGAAAAAATACTTATTTAATTCATCATTTTATACCCACTGTAAAATGTATATTCATTTTTTGGATGACATTTTCATTTTTTGGGATGGTCCTAAGGAAAGTATCACTGACATTTTGGGTTAAATTAATAACTTAGCTTCCTTTTTGAAATTCACTCAATGTTGACCAAAGGGAAATTTCATATTTCGATGTTAAACTAGTAAAGAATGCTTTCTTACAGATGTTTACATCTGAAATTTTTAGGAAGGAAACATATTCTAATAGCTTTTTACATTTTGCTGGTTCACATCCTTATAAGCAAAAGAAAGTTGTGGTAAAGAGCCAGTTTGTGAGAGCCACTCGTATGGTGACCATGTTTGATAGCTTCTTGGCCGAATGTGAACTACTTAAGGATTCCAATTTGGTCTAATAAATGATGTAATGTTGAAAGTTATTAACAAAAGGGAAAGCGGTTATTTTAAACCCATTTTATCGAAAAATCATATGGAATGTGATAATGGAGAGGACACCCTTATTATTAATGTGAATGTAAATTCCAATAAAACCCCCCTTTTGGAGAAAGAAGTGAGGAATGATACCGTTCATAGTGCATTTATCACACCATATAGTAAATCTAGTAAGCAGATTGCTAATATTTTATATAAGAACTGGGTGATTGTGTCCACCTGCAGTGATTGTAAGGCAATATGGTGGGCAGAAATCCACCACTGTGTATCGTAAGGGTCGGTGCCATAAAAATATTTTGGAAAACCGCCTTAAAGGATCCCAACTTGAGTATATGAGAAAGTGTGGTGTTTAACTTTTGTCCTTGCATCTTGGAGGGAGCATCCTTTAATTTGAATGGGATGACAGTGAAATTTAATAAAAAGTGCTCTTGTCATACCGACAAGGTGGTCTGTTGTGCATTTTACATGGTTTGTCCCGGTTTTTATATAGGTAAGACTGAGAGAAAACTAAAATGTCATATCTATGAACATTTAAGGGACATTAGATTGAAAAAGGACACCAATGCTTTAGCTAAGCACTGTAATGAATTTGTTGGTCATCTTTCAATTTCACTGTCATTGAAGCTTTAAATGTTGATTTGAGGGAGGGGGGACCTTGGCCCTTACAATTAGAAAGATTAGAAGCATTATGGCAGTTGAGAATCAATGCTACTCAATGGCCAGGCATCAATGACTTCTTTTCCATAACTTGTTTTTTTTTTAATTAAAAGCAATAAAGAGGTAATGTTATTTTTTAAAAAAAAAACTTTTTAAAGCATTAGGTGTCATATGTTAAAGTTGAATGTTTGAGATTTTTTTAAGGACATTATATTTTATATGTCATATTTTATATAAAAAAAATGTTATGCTCTGATTTATTGAATTTGGTGCATATTTATGCTCCCGATGATGAGTTATTACACTGTTACCTTTTTGTTGTCTATCTGCTGTTTCACCATAGAGAGTTTTCCATCTGTTTTAATGTGTGATTTTAAACTGTTGAATATTTAATTTGTACCATGATGGTTTAATTGTTTTAATACTATTGGTGAATTAAATAAAGGGTGTGAGTTTATATTACATTATATATTTAAAGGAAGTTGTTATGTTGTAATTGTCTTTGATAAAGTCTCTGAATGGTCAGAGACAAGTGTCTAATACTATTACTGTACTATACAAATTTTTATTGACTTTTGCCACTTTCAGTGGAAATAAATTAAATTCATCGACTGGTGTTGTGTCCTGTATCCTGAATATCAAAGTCGGTTTTCTTCAGGAATATTTAAGGATTTCCCTGATGTCATATATAAGTTTGTAAGTCACTTGTTATTTGAAATATTAACTGCAAATGGAAATATTGTATCTTCATAATTACTAACAAACAACTAGCAATATCTTGGGTATCTTCTGATATAAATGAACATTGACAATGAATTTTCCCATTTGACACCATGCCTTTCAGTAAGAGGCGGGGCCTTTAGTTATGAAAACTTGAACATAAAAATGAAAAATATGCATATGTGACAAATTAATTGATTATTTTCCGTACTGCAGGACATCCTAGGTTAACAATCTTAGTGTTATTTTGATAAGAACTCTTTTGAACTTTATAATACTGCATATTTTTAGCTAATTAGACACTTGTTTAAAGAAGCCAGGCCCAGAAAGGTCTGGATGCCATAAGGAGGTATGGGTGTGAGTTACATTGTACAAAAATTGAGTTACAGGCTTGAGTGTGTTAATGATCTTGACCTGAAAAACAATAACGACACCCTAGTACTGTACACAGATGACTCAAACAGCATTTGTTCAGCAACAAAATCTTCACACCCTTACAACAGCTGGGTCTATATTAGAAGACCAAATGTTTAGGTGATCAAACACCTAAACATCAATCTTCTAATATCGAAAGCAAAAAAAGGCGAACGACCGATTTAACGCAGGGAAAGATTTTCCTTGGCCGTTCGCCAGAGTTTGCTATTTCACTACTGTTGAGTGATCTCAGAGTTGATATATTTAGTTAGGGGGTGTGGGCACAGTCCTCCATGTCGTGAGGTGTGGGGGGCAAAGCCCCCCACTTAATTTAGATGTAAAGTAATGTTTTTTGTGCTGTGGTCGAGGGACGTTCGACATGTGTGGTTCGATATTGGAAGATCGATGTTTAGGTATTTGATCGCCTAAACATTCGGTCTTCCAATATAGATCCCAACAGCTGACTCAAGAATCTTTCTCTTCAGTTGAAAACTGGCTGACCTGCAACCAAGTATTCCTTAACCCCAACAAATCAAACTCTTCAATCCAAAACAATTTGCAATAAAAAAGTTATCCTTCTCTGTTATTTCCTCTAGCAACACCAAAATACAACTTGTCACCCATACCAAATAACAAGGAGTTCATATAGGTAAGTCCCTAAAATTCAATGTCCACACAGATCACATAGTTAAAAAAAAACTTGGAACTCTCTGTAGAGTCAGACTGTATCTATCTAATACAGATGGATCTCATATCACTGCAGCCCTTCTCCTGCCCACCCTACTCTATGCTGCGTCAATATTTATCACCATCCAACAAACTTACCTAAACATGCTCAAACAATGCTACAACAACAAGGCTGCTAAATTTGCACCCCATTTCCTATATACATCACACCACTGTCAAGCACTCAGATACTTCCAGTGTCTTGAAGTACCCCGCCAGCTCATATATTCTCAGCTCTCTAATGTACATAAACTTCTATATAAACCAAATGACTGTCCATCCCAGACAAACCTAATACAATTTTCTATCCAACTAGGAATCTTCATTTTTCTACTTCTGTCTAAATGTAACAACTCAGCTGGCTGGTCTCTACTCTCGCATAGTGTTCAAAACCTGGATGTCCATCCCCCTAACAGTTAAATAGGACCATCACTAAATTATTTAAAGCTTCAACTGAAAACACAGCTAGTCAAATGATGGTGCTACAGATGCTGTATACCTGACTAAACAATGTTTCTCTCACCCAACTGCTCTCCTTGCTGACCTTTTCATCCCCTCTAAAACAAGGAGTAACTGCATACAATTATAACCTACAATATGTCTGAATACTGTATCAATAATGTACAACTGCCATTATAAAACAATGTCTGTTGGCATATAATACCTATACTCATTTCTTGCTCTTCATGTTCATGTATATATGGTATAAAACTGCCATGTCCCACATTAAGTGTATACAATCTATGTTTGATATTGTGAATGTTCAATTGTATTGCTTTTCTCCTTGAAACATTCACTGAAAATGGGTCCTGAGCCCAGTTGGACTTTCCCAGTAAACAAAAGCAAGCAAAAAATAAACTGTTATCCTGATCTCATACAATAGTGCTGAAGACAGCCCATAAATCTATATAGCAGACCCAGCTATACCAAGCCTCAATACTGCTTTGCTGTCACATCCAATAAATTCCAGAAGGAGTGGTCAGACTCTGGGTGAGCATTTTGTTGGTTGTGTTTGTAGTATTAATTCTTCTCTGCCTCTCAGCTATGTCTCCTTGACATGCATTCCATCCACCAGCCAATTATTGTCTTAGTAGGCGAGAAGCTTCAAGTGCTTCACTATAAGACACATTGTCTGATGAAGCTGTTAGTGAAAGCGCTTACCTAGTGCCTGCAAAAATAAACTGTTGGATTTTTTATATTATTTGAGTATGTTTCTACTATTTTAAAAACGCGCTTTAATACTGGATAAGCTGCTGCCTTGTGGTTGTTTCTTGGTCATAACCTTTGAAACTGACCCTCTAATATACTTATTCCTAATCCTGTCCACCCTCGTTACACCCAGTGCAAATCTTAATCTTTAACTCTGCCACATCCAGCTCAAACTCCTGCATTTTTTGTCAATGCCACTGTCTCCAACCCATATAACACAGCTGGTCTCACTACCCTCTTGTAGACCATCCCTTTCACTCTTACTGATACTAGTCTGTCACAAATCACTCCTGACACTCTTCTCCACCCACACCATCCTGCCTGTACTCTCTTCTTCACATCTCTTCCACACTCACTATAACTCTGAACTACTGATCCCAAGTATTTAAAGTCATCCACCTTCACCACCTCTACTCCTTGCATCCTCACTATTCCTCTATCCTCCCTCATTCACACACATATATTCTGTCTTAGTCCTGCTGACCTTCATTCCTCTTCTCTCTAGAGCACATCTCCATCCCTCCAGGGTCTCCTCCACCTGTTTTCTACTCTGACTACAGATCACAATGTCATCTGCAAACATCATAGTCCACTAGCATGCCTGACTAAGCTTTGTATATAATTTCATATTGTTCTGTGTATTGTGTGCCAACATGACTAACTATGATAGTGTAAATAAGTTCTTACATATTGATTTATAATCTGAACAGAATGTTTTAAATACTTGAACAGTGTCCTTTTACATGTCTAACTGTTTTAACAGTAATTTAGTTTAGATCAGGGACAGTGTTCTTTAGTTAGTTAGGAAATTATAACTATTCAGCTAGATCAGTTAGTTTTTCTGAATGTTGGATCTCTATGCTACAGCATTGATTTCATTTTGCTGGTGATCGAGTTCTGTTTGTTTATTGGAATTACTGTTTTATATTTTTAATAATTTTGGTCAATATTAAATATTTTTATTAACTTACATTGTGGCTTGACAATCAGTGTTTTTCTTTAGTGACTTGAGTGCTTATACTTGCCTTCATAACTTCATGGGCCACTCCAAAAAGCCTGGCTGCTTAGGTCATTTGCTACTATTTGTTTTAATATTTAATTTTCATAATTGGACAACCCTTTTGAAGGACATAAAGTCACTCTGCTTGGTGACAGCATTACCTTATTATTTTGGGGAAGGGACATGGCTAGAAATCTGTGTCAGGCTTTCCCAGAAGGTTTTGTATGTGTGAGATTTAATTTATTTGTATGAGTGCATCAGAAGTCTTAAACTGGGACACATTGCTCTGACGTGTAATGAGTAGACAGAAGTATACAGTCTAGTCCCAGATTATAGAGCATGTTCCTGTTGTTCTCTTAGGGAAGATTGTGAAATATTACTCCTGTTTAAGTGACAGTCTCAGTCAGTAGTGAGAACTGAAGCTCCTTAGCTACTGACCCAGGATATTGGGAGATGCCACATTTTTGTAGCAGTTCAGTGGGATATTTTCTGGATGTAACATTTAATTGGTGGCAGTCTGGTGGGATATTAACCAGACATAACATTAATTGGTGTCAGAGGTGTGGGATTTATAATTGGACTTCTGCAGCCTGTGAGTAGTTGTCATTAAGGTGTGCACTCTTGTCAGCCACAAAGTAAACACACAGAATCTCAGTTCACCACAGTTTTATTAATGTTTAGTTAGTTAGTCAGGGACATGCAAAGACATCAGCAGAAAACTATAGTAAGCTGACAAAGAACCAGCTGGCCAAGGAGTTTGAAGCCAGAGGACTGGTGCATGCCAACCTGACTAAGGAATCAATGATTTCAGCCTTAGTTGTAGCTTCCATTCAGACCAGTCATTCAGAGGATATCCAGTTTGGTGATGGGGGTGTGCAGACTGCAGGGACAGGACAGACAGTCCATCTTTTCTTTGGAGGACTTGAGAATCCATCGAGAGTTAAGGAGACTGGAACTGGAGGCTGGGGAGAAAAAACAACATGACAGGAGGTTGAGAATTGAATAAGATGTCTTGAAATGGAATCAGCAGAGAGACTGAGATGTTTAGAAGCCAAGGCAAATGAGAGACAGTGCCAGCTTGAAGTGGAGCTTCTTACCCTTCAAGAGGGTCATGGAGATAATAAGGGAATAACGACCCCAGAAGTTGTTGTAAAGGTCAGTAAGCTTTATCTTCAATACAGGGATGGGGATGACTTTGCTAGTTTTATTCACATATTTGAGAGAATATGTAGAGAGTATGATGTAGACTGTGAGCTCTGGGTTCAGCTCCTGACTCCCTTACTCAATGATAAAGCTGTTCAGCCATATCAAAATTGTCTGATGTAGACTGTTTGAATTATGTTATACTTAAGAACTGTCTTCTAAATTGTTTTAAACTAAGACCTGAAACTTATAGAAAAAAGTTTTGTGAACACAGACGCAAGGCAGATAAAAATGTACATGATTATATTGCTGATTTAAGTCCTTACTTTCACAGATGAGTGAGTGGGTGTCAGATCACCACCTTTGAGGGACTAGCAGACCTTTGGGTGTCAGATCACCACCTTTGAGGGACTAGCAGACCTTTTGGTGAGGGAACAAGCCCCTCAGTACTTTGCCTGATGACATGAAAATCTGGTTAGCAGACTGAGAATGCAACTCTATGGAGAAGATGTGGAGAAAATGGGAGCTGTACTTAGCAAGCAGAGCACCAATGCATAAGAAAGGGATACCCAGTGCTGCACATGGACATAAGGGAGCCCATGGGGGGCAGTCTAAACCACTCCAACAGAGTACACCAGTAACTGGGAAAACTACTAGTCCAAGTACATGGTTAGGGATTAGATGTTTCAATTGTAACCAGAGGGGCCACATAGCAGTCAAATGTCCATCAAGGCAAGATGAGGAACAGAAGGTGAGGGAGCCAGCAAGTGGTGATGATAAACTGCCAGTGGTAAGTTGTTTGGAAACAACAGGGGTGCCAATCTATCACCAAAATTTATATCCTATCTTAGTAGATGGTAAACAAGTTACTGCTAAGAGAGAGACAGTTTCTGATATAACCATTGTGAGGTCTGCAGTGTTTAGAGAAGAACAGTACTTGCTTGGACAGTCCACTCCAGTCAGAGCTTTGGGAGGGACACCATTCCAAATAACTTTCGCTAGGGTTCATCTTGACTGGGAAGGTGGAGGAGGGTGGAAGAGGAAGCAAGCAGGTAAGTGTGTTTGAGGATATTTCTGCAAATGTCCTGACAGGGAATGACTGATGATGGAGTACCTTGTGTACATGCAGTGACGTGTAGACAGGCTGGGAGACAGGCATGTAGATCTGGTAGCCTGGGGGTGACCCAGAAAGACCTCATACCTGAATCTGGGACTAGAGTGGTGGTTGTTTCATAGAAGGAGATATCCTGTAGCAGTAAGTCTGAAAGTGAGCCACAGCTGCTGGGAAGTATAGAGGTGAGTGAAAGTACCCAGACTGAAAGTGAGGCACAACTGGCAGATGTTACTAGGCTTTCTGTGGAAGGGGAGATGGTGTTTGAGAATATTCCTGCAGATGTCTTGATATGGAATGACTGATGATGCAGTGCCTTGTATGCATGCATTGACACATCGTCAAGCTCGGAGACAGGCATGTAGGTCTGGTAGACTAGGGGAGACACAGATCTCATACCTAAAGCTGAGATTGGTGTGGTGGCTGTTTCAGAGAAGGAGCTATTCTGTAGCAGTATGTCTGAAAATGAGCCACAGCTGCTGGGGAGGTATTGATGTTCCCTTGGACACAGTAACTGCAAGGATGGAGGTAAGTGAATAGTATCAGAGTGACAGTGAGGTACAGCTGTCAGACATTACTAAGCTTCCTGTGGAAGGGGAGCTTGGGAGGGTCACAAATGTAGTATTGAGACAGGCTCAACTTATGGACCTTACATTACAAAGCTTGAGGGATACAGCTAAGGAAGCATATGAGGCTCAATGAAAAGGGGAGCCTGTATACAGGAAAAAAGGTTTGTTGCATAAAGGGTGGACTCCTGGAGGTGGGCTAGAAGGCAAAGTAGTATGGCAGTTGGTGGCACCTAGAGACTACCATCTGCCACTTTTATAGTCCCTAATATTCCTTGTGCAGGTGATATTGGGGTAGAGAAGGACGGTTTGTTGTATAGAAAGTGGACTCCTAAGGGAGGGCTGGAAGGTGAGGTAGTATGGCAGTTGGTAGTGCCTACTGTCTGCCACTTCTAGCTGTGGTACCTAATATTCCTTTTGCAGATGATATTGATGTAGAAAAGGTGGCAAGTGCTTTGCTAGAAATTTTCAGCAGGGTAGATCTTCCAAGGATGATAATGACTGACCAAGGTGCCACCATGTCAGATCTACTGACTTATTTGTGGAATTTTTGTGGGGTGAAACATTTAGAGACCATCCCTACTATCCCCAGGCTAATAGTCTTGTGGAGGGGTTAAACTCTACATTAACTACTATGCTATGGGCATTTGCAGACCAGTTTAAAAGGGCAGGACTAACCATTAAACACAGTAATTGTCAGGTGGGTATGGTAGAGGTCACTTACTTAGGGCAGAAAGTGGGGAGTGGTAAGATTAGGCCAGAACCTGTCAAAGAAGAGGCTATTCAAGCATGGCCAGTTCTTGTTGCTTAAAAGAGAGCATTTCTAGAGACAGTGGGGTATTGTGGAAGATTTGTGCCCAATTCTGGTACAATGGCTGCACCCGTTATGACCCCAACTAGGAAAAATAAACCAGATGAGGTACAGTGGACCACAGATTGTGAACAGGCATTCCAAAAATTTAAGGAGATTTTGGGAGGACCCCATGTGCTGGCCAGCCCAGATTATAGTGAAGAGTTTGTTGTGTAAGTAAATGCATCAAATTGTGGCTTGGGGGCTGTGCTCAGCCAAGTTTCCTCAAAATAAGAAGAATGTTGCAGTAGGGTTAATAATACCAATGCATATGGATTGCCCAGAAGGGGTAATGGGTTGATATACCCAGACAGACCCATTTTTCTCAAGTGTTGTTTTTCAAGTGTCACTTGAAAACTATGCTTGAGTCATGGGGGGGGGGGGGGTGTGAAGAAATTAGACACTGTCATCTGTGCTAGCATGCCTGGCTGAAGTTTTGTATATAATTTCAAATTGTCCTGTGTACTGCATGCCAGCATGATAAACTATGATATTGTAACTAAGTTCTTACATGTTGATTTATGATCCGTTTGAAAAGAATGTTTTACAGACTTGAACAGTGTCCTTTTACATTTTTAACTGTGCATGTTTGTGAAGAGAGATTCTAAAGGCAAACTGTCTCAGACGCAGCTGATCAGCAGATGATGTCATCAGAATGTTGACAGTTGCTATGTGTTACTGTCAGAAGCTGAAAGACAGGAAGGAACTTTTAGAAAACAGCTGTTTGAATTCAAAAATATGAAATTAAAATTAAAACTAGAACAGTTGACAGGTAGTCTATAAAAGAGTCTGATGTATTCACTTGTCACCTACAGTTGTCAGTTGATCACAAATGAACTGTGCAGTGGATACCCAAAAAGGACTCACCAAGAACTGTAAGCCTGCCTTTGCTCTTTTGCAGTAATTTAGTTTAGATCAGGGACAGTGTTCTTTAGTTAGTTAGAAAATTATAACTATTCAGTTAGATCAGTTAGGTTTTCCAAAATGTTGGATCTCTATCGTACAGTATTGATTTTGTTTTCCTGGTGATTGAGTTCTGTTTATTGGAAATTACTGTTTCACTTTTTTAATCATTTTGCTCAATATTAAATGTTTTTTTATTAACCTACATAGTGGCTTAACAATCAGTGTTTTTCTTTAATGATTTGAAAGTGCTTATACTTGCTTTTATAACTTCCCTGGTCACTCTCAAAGCCTGGCTGCTTAGGTCATTTGCTACTGTTTGTTTTAATATTTAATTTTCATAATTGGACACCCCTTTAGAAGGACATGAAGACACTTTGATTGGTGGCAGCATTACCATATTATTTTGGGGAAGGGACACAACTGGAAATCTGTGTCAGGCTTTCCCAGAAGTGTTTGGATGTGTGAGATTTAATTTATTTAAGTGTGAGTGTATCAGAGGTCTTAAACTGGGACACATTGCTCTGGAGTGTGTATAAGGAGTTGCATTAGAGGTGGACAGAAGTATACAGTCCAGTCCCAGATTATAGAGTGTGTTCTTGTTATGCTATTAGGGGAAAATTGCGAAATATTACGGGTCTATATTAGTTCGTCGCAATGCAGTAGCAGCGAACACCAGACTGCCAACCCTCATTCAGCGAAAATTGCTGAATTTACCGAGGGAAAGTAAATACTTGTCCTACAGCTCAATGGACTGACAGCTACGCAAATCGAACCCACTCAAGTGGGGGGCTTTGCCCCCAAACCCCCCAATGTGGGGGGTGTACCCCCCACACCCCCTGCCTATATGTACCAACTCTGAGATCACACTAGAGTAGAGAAAAGGGCAAAGTTGTGCTGTAGGGCAAACTTGCCCTTGGTAAATTCAGCAAATCGCTGAAACGATTTTCGCTGGATGAGGGTCAACTATCTGGTGTTTGCTGCAACTGCATTTCATGAACTGATATAGACCAAATATTACTCCTATTTTAGTGACAGTCTCACTTTGGAGTCCATAGTGAAGACTGAAACTCCTTAGTTACTGACCCAGGATAGTGGGAGATGCCACATTATTTGGTGGCAGTTCAGTGGGATATTATCTGGACATAACATTAATTGGTGGCAATCTGTTGGGATATTAACTGGATGTCACAGAGATATACTTGAAAATAATGAACTACAGTGGAAAATTTGCCTCAGAGCTTAATGGTACCCACTACTGCACACAAACTGCTCCATTAAATTTATATTTAAACTTAAAAAAAAACACAGGAGCATAATAGCTTTTATTAACAGTTAGATGCACTTTTTCTTCATAGCCCTTCATTGCACGTATCATTTGTTTTTAACTGGTATTATATTCATGTAGGTTGAGGATGAAAATATTAAGTAAGTTAACATCACAGGTTTAGAAGCATTTATTAAAGTATATGTAACACTGCTTTTGAAACAGCATTTTCTCAGTCTGATTTCCAGTAAATTTATCAGTATTAATATTTCTAATAAGCTTATCATTTAAAACTTTCCTTCAGTAATTTCTACTAAGATTTGTTAGTGGTTTACATTCACTCATATAATAAGTAATTGTAATTTGAGGGAACCCATGCATGGGTTAAAGCATTTGGGAGCTCACTCTGTCCATTAGTAACACAGGGGGCAGTCCTGGGATAAATCCTCTGTTTCCCATCCATAGATTCAAGTTGCACTTGAATATGGACAGGGATGAACTTTTTTACATGGTTGGGGAACTTATTAACATGACTCTCAACTGTCCAGATCTTTGCTTCACATTTTTGGTCTGTTCCTTGTAAAATTTGTGGTTTTCTGGCAAATCACTGAGGATTGAAGATACTAAATAATGAGATACATTTATGTTTTAGACTTCATATCCTTCAGAAAAGACATATTAGGACAAATCATGTTATTCTAGCAACTTTCTAAATTTATAAGAGTAATATTTAAAATCGGTCCCTATTATTGGGCCTTTGTTCCCCCATTATTTTAGGATTTGTCTAGAATTCTTGTACTAAAAGGTTTAGAGGTATGCTTGCTTATGTGCAATAGATCCATCAGGAATGGGACAGAGGATGCCTTGTATACCAAGCACAGGTCACCTCCTAGCAGTCTGTAGGATACCATTTATAGTGGCAAGGCTTTGAGGAGGTCCACGTAGGACATATTGTTTAGCTCTTGTATCCTTTTAGTGAGGTATCTCTTTGGGTGTCCAGTTGTTGCATGTGTCTGGGCAGATGCATGCAGAAGGAGGCACAATATGCAATTAATGACCTCATGATGGCTGAGTAAAGGGTGACAATGACATCTCTAGATCTAGTCACAATCCCTTAGTTTATAAGCTGTGTAATATAGAAGGACTTTCTTATGATAATGGATACACATTGATCAAAAATTAGGTCGCTGCTCACATAAGTTCCCAAATCCCAAACAACTGGATCAGATTTCAGGGAGTGCACTGTCAATAGGGTAGTTACCAGTTATAGATAACTTCACCAAGGATATGATAATTCATTTTTTGGCCTTTAGTTTCAGTCCATAATTCTGGCAACAGTTATTTGATTGGGCCACTTTTCTGCAGGATGGCTTAGTCATTTGGGGATTCAATAAGTGCTACTAGCTTGTGGTCATATGCAAACTCAGTCAGAGCCCTTTGGTATTGACTTTTACTTCAAGGAGGTAGATGCCAAACAGGGAGAGGTCCCAGCACTTAACCCTGGGTGACTCCACTGTTGATGGATACCTTTGTAGAGGTAACGTCTTCATCCTATCTGTGAGCCATTTGCAAAACTAGCAAGTGATGTAGGGGGTTATTCACAGATTGTTTAGTCTTTTTTCTTTGCCTGAGTGAGTGATTGTGTCAAAAAACATGAATAGTTTGTGCTGTGGAGCATGTGGCATTTTACCTTTATTCATTGTTTTGGTGACCTTTTCAAAGAAATACACAAGGCTGAGTAAGCATGACCAGCCCTTGATGAATCCAAACTGATATTAGACCAGTGTTTGGAGGTTACCTATGACCAGATTGATAAGTTCCATCATAAGTCTTCCCATGACTTTGTATATGATGCTGGTTAGACTTGGTCTGTAATTCCTTGGGTCTGAGTACTCTCCTCCCTTATGCTGAGGAATGACCATAGCTGTTCTCTATTCACTTGGTACAAAACCTGTATGGAGGTTGAGGATGAACAGTGTTGTGGGGGAAGGGGGGGTAGCTAAATCATGCTTCATGCTGTTTAAGATGTTTCCACAGATACTATCAAGACCTATTGATGCAGTATTTTTAGCTTTTAATGGTATTTTCAGGGATAGGTATTATGTGACAATTAGAGATGTGTCCGTTTCAGGTATATATTGTGGAATAGATAGAGAGGAGACGGGGTAAAGTCTGAGATGCATTTATTAACCAGTAGGTTAGCTACATCTTCAGCCTCAGTGTAGGCAACAGTGTTCACAATCAACTCAGTGTACTGCTGCATCATTCTTCCCAGATTATGAACATTTAAAAAAGACCTTGTGATTGTGTTTGGCTTGGGTGACTATTTTAGCTTCATATTTGGTTTGGTGGATTTTATTAAGCTTCTGAGTTGTTTATTTCATCAATGAGGGCTCTATCACACAGGGAATTAATCTCCTTAGTTGTGGTCAAAATTTTCTTTCTTCTGTTATAAAACTTCTTAATATTATGGTACTACCAGGGGAGATTTGTTGTGGAGGTTTGCCCTGCACTTGTTCCTGTAGGGTACAGCTGCATCTTTGCAGCTGTTTACATGCTAGTATAGTGTGGTGGTGTATGTTTCCATGTATTCAGTGGAGTTAACTTGGTTTAGAAGAGATTTGAAGCTTGCGAGTGTAGCACGTAGAAGTAGATAGTTTGTCTTACAGAATTTTTTTATAAAGGTACCTTGGCTGGAAGGTGTCTCTAGTTTCATAGGATCATAGGATTATAAGAGATTACTAGGTTGTCAACCCAGAGGTCATTTCAAGCCTAGCCATTTGATCCCAATGTGATACCATAGAAATGTTAGTTAATACTTAAGATTGCATTTAGTAATGGCTGTCCATGTCCAGGAGGGTTGTGGGCTCTATTCCTGGTAAGAATTTACGGTGTCGCATCCACTCATCCAGGTTCCTCTTGAACAGTGTCATAGAGGTGCTTTGTTTCACATGAATAGGTAGCCTATTACAAAGATGCAGCAGTCGCTGAGAGATAAATCTGTCCCTCCAGCATGTCCTGTTTAAGTTGCAGGCCATATTTAGTTCCCTGGAATGGGTAGTCCTCATCCCGTTTGATTTATGGATATGCAGCAAGTTCATTAGGTTTGGGTCTGAGATTGCTCTGTAAGCCAGGCATAAGTCTCCCCTAAAAAGTCTATATGTTACACAGTATAGTAATAAGGACTTTAGTTTCAGTTTTATTTTGAAGGAGACTGCTTTATGGTCAGACCTAACAAATGATGAGGCTACACAAGGGATGGTGCAAGATGCCTCCATATTAATAAGGACAAGATCCAAGGTGGTATTTCCCTTACTAAGTACTTGGACTAATTGTTCAAGGTATATTGGCAAAGTCCAGGAATCTGTGTGCTTGTGCACTAGCAGTGGTGTGGGTTCCTCAGTCTTCCAGTTAGATTGTTTAGATCACCTAGGAAAATAGTATTGAGTTTAGTACTGAGTGATTCCAGTTCCTGTAAATGGTGTTATGTCTTTCTCGGGTCATAGCGGGATTTCCATAGCTTGCTGCTATATTGTACAGAACCTTTTGATGGTTATTTGGATATGAAGAAGCTCCAGTGCATTATTCTTCTTTAGTAGCCTTGATATGAGGTTCTTCTGGATGAAGATTGAGACACCTCCACTTTTTTCCTTCCCGTGCATTAGCTTGCTTAGAAGGCATTGTAGCCTGGCACAGCCAGAGAGTGCTATCCGCTGTTTTCAACTATGTCTCAGTCACTATACAGATGAATATGCACTCAAAGAGGAGGAGGGCTTATTGGAAGTGGAGTTTCTTGTTCAATTTCCTACCACTGATCAAGTAACCCCTTCATATTTTCCTTTACTTTCATCATATGTTGACATGCTTATTGGGTTGGCATTGCCTGAAAAAGGCACTATGGGGGTAGGCAATGGCTTTGTCAATAATCAAAATCCTAGAGTCATATGTAGGCCATCCTGGGCAAAGCAGCATGGTCTGTTGATCATATTCTCCCAGGCTAACAAATATTATACCCGTTTTGAATAACACCAAAAACTAAGCCAATTATTGAGGTCAGTTATTTTTGCTCATATTCTTCATAGGTGTGTACTAGGCTAATGGCCCTGGAGCCTTTACAAGCCTAGCCCATAAGATTACCCTGGCATCATGCCAACCTACTTTAGTTCTCAGTGCCTCTGTTGAGAAGAGCCAATGGAGTGATCCTTGGGTGAATTTTCTATTTCCCATCCACTCATCAAGATTTCTCTTGAACAGGGCCAGTGAGGTACTCTGCTTGACATGTATGGGAAGTCTATTCCATAGCATGGGCAGTCTCTGGGTTATGAACCTGTTCCTCCAGCATGTTCTGTTGATTGTGGTAATGAGGTTGAGGTCTCTGGAGTGTGTGGTGCAGAGGGATTGGGATTTCTTTAGATGTAGCATTTCTAACAGAGCTGGGTTAGACATGGCTTTGTAAGTCAAGCAGAGATCATCTCTAAGTAAGTGATATGAGACAGAGAATAGTTGGAGTTTTTTGAGTCTGTCGATATAGGACAAGTGTTTAAGGCCTAGGATCATCTTTGTGAGGTACTTTTGCGGCCTTCTCTCCAGTTGTTGCAGGTGTCTAGTGAGGTGCATGCCAAATGGGGCACTGTACTCGATGATTGGTCTAATGAGGGAAGAGTACAGGGAGACAATTATCTCTTTCTTCCTGGATGCAAAACCATTAGTAATGAGATGTGCCACATAGAAGGACTTTCTGACCACAGTGGCAATGTGGTGGTCAAAAGACAGGTTGCTGTCAACATGTGTTCCCAGATCTCTTATAACATCTTCTGTGTTCAGTGGACTACCATCGATGTGGTAATTCATGGGAACTGGGTTTTTCCCCAAAGGGGATGATGACACATTTTTTTGGCATTGAGCTTAAGGCCATGTTTCTGTCACCAGTTGTTGGTCTCAGTGAGGCCTTTCTGTAGGATGCCAACATCGCTTGTGGAGTTAATAATAGCTCCCAGCTTGCAATCATCTGCAAACTTTGTCAGCCAGAGACCCTTCATGTTGGCCTGGACTTCAGAGAAGTAGATACCAAACAGGACAGACCCAGGACCGAACCCTGTGGGACTCCACTCGTTACTGGTCGGCAGTCTGACTTGGAGTCAGCTACTTTCACACTGTGGGTTCTATCTGTGAGCCAGTTTGCAACCCACCTAGTGATATAGGGGTTGATGACTAGCTTAGTGAATTTTTCTATGATTGCTGAGTGGGGAATGGCATCAAAGGCCTTGGCCAGATCAAGGTAGGCTGCATGAACCACCTTGCCTTCATCCACAGCTCTGGTGACGAACTCAAAGAACTCAGCCAAGTTAAGCAGGCATGCTCTACCCTTCATAAAACCAAACTGTGTAGGATCCACAGTTTGGAGATTCCCTATATCCTTGTTTATTAGGTCCATGATGATGCGTTCCATAGCTTTGCATATCAGACTCATCAGGCTAATGGGGTGATAGTTCCCAGGGTCTGTATTTGCTCCTCCTTTGTGGACAGGGATGACTGTAGCAGTGCAGCATTCGGTAGGGACAAAGCCTGAGGTAAGGCTGTGATTGAACAGGGCACACACGTGAGGTGCCAGTTCACTCTGTAGTTCATATACAGCACAGCCAGGGATATTGTCAGGTCCCATAGAAGCTGTATTCTTGGCCTTGGACAGTGCTGTTTTAATCTGTGCAGCAGTAATACTGGGTGTCTGGCAATCTACTGGTATTGTGATTGGTCCTGTGGTGGGGTGGGGTTAAGTTGGCACTGAATCTGTCAGCCAGTACATTGGCAATATCTGTTGGCTCGGTATAGGAGCTACCATTGTGCAGTAGCTCAGAGCAAATCTGGGTATTGCCGTGGAGATATAACTATAGAATGCCTTGTGGTTGTCTTTACTATCTGCTACAATTCTGTTTTCATAGCTAGGTTTGGAGGATTTGATGAGAGATCTCAACTTTTTGTTGTGGCTGATAAGGGAGTTTTTCCAGTCTTGGGACTTCACCTTATTCTGCATCAGTTTCCACCTTCTGTTTTAGAGTTTTTTTATGACATGGGATCACCAGATTGGTTTCTTTTTATTGGAGGAGAGCATCTTGGTTCTATTGGGTATGGTGAGATCCAGGCAATTGTGTATGTGTTTGTACAGTGCATTGGTGTATGATTCGGTGGTCATGCAACTATTCTGCATTTGCATGGGTGCCATGAAGTTAGCCACCTCTGTTTTTAGGAGTCCAAAGTTAGCTTTGGAGAAGTTTTTCATGGTGATTTGCTTTGCGGGGGGGGGGGGTGGGGGGTGGATGGATGTGGATATCCAAGGTGATTAGTTTGTGGTCAGATCTAACCAGGTAGGAGTGGACTATTGGTGTAGAGCGGCAGTCACCCATGTTGGTAATGACCAGGTGAAGGATATTGCTACCTCTAGTGGGGGTATGAACGAGCTGGTCCAGGGCATTGGAACTGATGAATTCCAGGAAACGTTGGGCAAGTGTAATGGCACATGAGTAGCTTCCCAGTTAATGGAGGGGTAGTTGAAGTCGCCCAGTATGAGGGTGTTAGGTTGGACCCTAATATTCTCCAGGATGCTTAGGAACATGGAGTGTGAGTCTTGGGACATGGTTGGGGACCTATAGCAGGCTATGACCTGAATCACTGTCTTACCCAATGTTTGCTGCACCTGAAGTATCTCAGATGCATTATGTTGGGCTACCAGTCTGGAGGTGTGCGCATCCTTTATGAACATGGAAACACTGCTGCCTTTGGAGCTTCAGTTCAAGTTCTGGGGCCAAAAGATGTGGAATGAGTTATAGCCTGGTAGTGCAGGGGTGCTTTCTGCTCCATTTTAAGGAGTGCTTTGACCGAGTGCATTTTGAAATTTAGACTTCTAGCGTTGAGTAGCATGACCCTCAAATTGCATTTATTTGTAGCTGTTATGGTGGTAATTTGGTCTTTGGAACACTGCCTAAAAAAGGCACTACAGGGGTGGCAAGAGCCTTGGCCAGTATCCGGAAGCCCAGGGGTGATGCATGCAGGCCATCTCTGGCAAAGCATTGAGGTCACTCAGTCATGTCATCCTAGACAGACAGATACTGGATCCCCTTAGAATGATACCAGAAACTTAGCCAATTGTTGAAATCAGTCATTTTCTGCTTGTACTGTGTTATCATTCTGGGTGATGGTAGGATGCTGCTCAGGGCTAGGGTCATACCCGCCTGGGCTACATAATCCAAGAGCTCCTCCATGCTCTTCATGTAGTCCAGGGCGGTACATCTCCGGTCATTCACACCCACATGTACAATGACAGAGCCATATTTGTACCTGTTGTTGAGGGACCTGAGTGCCTGCATTATGTGGTGGATCCTGGCACCTGACAGGCAGCTGACTGTTACTTTCTCCTTATTCAACCTAGTGAGTGGGACATCAGTATGCCTCACTATCAAGTCACCTATAACTAGTGTGTTGGGCATGCTATTTTGCTTTAGGGGCTTTGGTTGAGTGGCACACTCTTTAGGAGAGTTGTGTCTCATGATTAATGTGTTGTGGTGGTCAAGTGCATTTCTGCCTTGGAGGTCTCTGCTGTTTGGGTAGATTTTTATTGAGAGCCTCCATGGAGGTGGGTGTGTGGTTTGTGTTTTTATGTGAAGGCAGTGCCAGTGTGTGTTCCATGTGGTGTGGTGCAAGTGTTGACCTTCTCCTCTTGACCAGCTATTCTGGTTTTGGCTGGAGAGTGTGTGGCTTCCAATTTGGATATACAAGTGTATCTCTTGCAAGCCTGAGTGTTGGGAGGTAAGAGGAGAGGGTTGCCAGTGTACATGAGACAGCTGCTACGTTGCCTCAGGATGCCCAAGTTCACCAGGTTGGTTGGAGAAAGCACAGGGAACTGACCTTTAGACATGCCTGGAGGTGTGGGCATTAATAAGTACTGGAGCTATTTCCTTGTACAACATTTAGTGCTAGTATTACTTTTGTGTGCTACAATAATTGCTACAAGAAATAAGGTAAAGTGTTAGAGTAATAAGCTAGTAAAAGTGCAGGAGATGACAGAACTAGCAGATCTAAGGGAAAAAATGAACAGCAGACTTTGGCACTGCTCAGAAGCTTACAAACAGTCCTGGATACAGCAAATCTGTATCAGGGCTAGATTAGCTACAGGAAAGGCGGGAAACAAGTGCAGATGCGGTTTTAAACCAGAAAGTTGAAAGAGATGGAAAAAACTGCCCAAACGGCCAATAAACTACAATCTCTGGACCAGAAACCACTCCTCTTGTGGTAGACAGGCTACCTGGTGCTTACTCCTCCCACTGATAAGCTAGAAGGCTTCCCTCAATACAGAAAGGCTTGGGGGTTCAGAAGCTTACAAACAGTCCTGGATACAGCAAATCTGTATCTGGACTAGACTAGTTACAGGAAAGGCAGGAAATAAGCGCAAATGCGGCTTTTAAACAAGAAAGTTGAAAGCAATGGAAAAAACTACCCAAACAGCCAATAAACTACAATTTCTGGGCCAGAAGACACTCCTCTCCTGGTAGGAAGGCTACCTAATGCTTACCACTCCCACTGATAAAACTAGAAGGCTTTCCTCAACACAGAAAGGCTTGGGGGGGGGGGCTCAGAAGCTTACAAACAGTCCTGGATACAGGAAATCTGTATCTGGCATCAGTATGTGGCATCATTCTTTGAGATCATGTGTATGTGGTATCATCCTTGGAGATGGTAGAGTGCTGCTAAATGCTGCCAGTCTGGAGTATATAGTTTGGAAGCTCCATAATGTTTCCCTTCATATAAGTCTAGGAAGGAACATCTGAAGTCATTGACACCCACATGTATTGTGATAGAGTCAAAGTAGTACTTGTTCAAGGAGTGTGTGCATGATCTGATGGATCTTGAAAATAGGAAAACAACTAACCATCACTCTTTCCTTGCTCAGCCTGGTAAGAGGTACATATTCATGTCTTACAATGGGTAGATGTCCACTTTATGGCTTAGTATCCATGACTTTGGGACTCTTTATGGTATGAGGACGATAGGCTTAACTTTCAGTATGTACGGATATTGGCAGTAGACCTGCCTTCATATTATACCTAATTTTTCTTAGTAGTATAATAGTAATCTTCAAATTAATCTGTACCTGCCTCTTTTATACGCTGATTATTGAACTGTATATAATTAAATATCACAAGATGGGTGACCAGCTGGCTCAATGACAGAACCCACACAGTAAAAGTAGCCAACTCCAAGTCCGACTTCAGACCAGTGACGAGTGGAGTACCACAGGGTTCGGTTCTGGATCCTCTCCTGTTCGGCATCTACTTCTCTGAAGTGCAGGCCAACACAGAAGGTCTTTGCCTAACAAAGTTCGCAGATGACTGCAAACTGGGAACCATAACAGAATCACCTAATAAATGTAGGCATTCTACAAAAGGGCCTCACAGAGACAGATGCTTGGTGTCAAAGTCATGGCCTCAGGCACAATGCCAAGAAATGCATTGTCATCTCCTTTGGGAAAAACTCGGTACCCATGAACTACCACATAGGCGGTAGCTCACTAAACACTGAAAGTGTGATGAGACATCAGGACACAGGTGGACAGTAGTCTCTCCTTTGATAAGCACATCGCCACAGTAATCAGGAAATCCTTCTACATGGCACACCTCATCACAAAAGGGCTCTCCTCTAGAAAAAAGGAGGTCATTGTTCCTCTCTAGAGTACAATGCCCCATTTGGCATGTATCTCACAAGACACTTACAACAATTGGAAAGGCCACATAAATACCACACTAAGAGGATTACCAACCTCAAACAGATGTCATACGCAGACCATCTCAAAAAACCTCCAGCTCTACTCCATCGCATATCGCCTACTCAGAGGCGTCCTCTGCCTAACATACAAAGCTATGTCAAACCCAGAGCTGTTGGACATGCTGCACTTAAAGAAATCCCAGTCTCTCTGAACCACACGCTCCAGGGACCTAAACCTTATCACCACAATAAACAGAACATGCTGGAGGGATAAATTCCTGTCCCAGAGACTTCCCATACTCTGGAACAAACTACCCACTCATGTCGAGCAAAACTCCTCAATGGCCCTCTTAGAAAAATTTTGATGACTGGATGGGAAATAGAAAATTCACCTCAGGGATAACTTCTGTGGCACTGCTTGACAAGGGCATAGGAAAATACTTTTCTTGGGTGGCAAAAGCCAGGGAACCTTTTTGGCTAGGCTCATATAAGCCCCAGGGCATAGCCTAGTACCTACCTATGAACCTATAAAGATCAAGTAGCTTTGGTACATTAACACAGATTAGGTAGTGCTGACAGTTGTATTGTTTCCACTTCCCCTAAACAACTCTACAAGATTTTATGTAACAGGCATTGACACAACATACACTTACTGCAGGCTCACTGATTCCTGTGGTAGGACAACACTTAGCTGCATAATAAGGATTAGAAATTCCCCCGATTATCATGATAAATGAGTAATTTATCTCCAGAAACTAACTATGATTTATGACATTCATGCTGCTTCCCACTTCTCATAACTTAATTGTTTTAACATCTTTTGTCATACTGAATAGGAGTCAGACATATTTAACCTTGTTTGGTTCATTGTCATGGAGTGCTGGGAGTCATCTTAGACCTAGCACATGCAGAGATCTTGCATGGATCTTGGCCGACACTTGTAACTGATGTATCACTAGAAAGTTGTATTCCTTCTTTCATGGAAAGAGTGCTACATTACCTGATATAAACTATACATGGTGGTAGGTGTACCCAGTCCCTGGGACAGCTAGACAGTTCTATATATTCCTGACTAGCTGCAATTATGATTACAACAGTGTAATACTTAAGCATTATAACATGACTGGTTGTCTATTTGTTAGTATATCTTGACCCTCCCATTTCAAATATGTCAAGTGACATCTATTCATTGCATCACAAGTTATATGCAGCAATTTCTGTTTGTTTTCTGTTCTGAATCTGAAATAAAACAGAAACTCTCCAGTCCAGTAACAACAATGTATTGTTAAACAAATTGCTGTTTTTTTTTTTTTGGTTTACACAAGTATGTTTGAAATGCTTAATCACAAACTACCAGTTTGCTTGTTCTGTCTTTTTCACAGTTAATTACCTCTCCATCTGTTCTCTATTCATCTGCCTGGCATTTTCCCTTCTTTTTTGTCTTGCAGACAACTGATGTTGTTGGGAGCATAATCATTACTGATTGTTCCCAATGAGCCTGGTAAGAGGAAATTCCGATCTTATTCCCCACGGAGTACCACTTTCCCGCCTTCCACATTTCATATGTTCTTATCCTTTACTCTTCTTTTGCCACTACATTTTAGTTTCTCGATCTGGTCATGATGCCACCTCAAAGACAACTGTTTGTACAATCTTCTGCTTTATGATCTGACTTCACTTTAGAAATCCTGACCTAGTTCAGCCTTTACTGCCTTCCCCCTGAATATCACAACATGAAGTCTTCTCTCCCTAAATTCTCCAATATTTTTTATTGTTATCATTTTTATTCCTTTAGAGCTCCCAAACATGTTTACCACTTGTATCTTTTCTTTCTTACTTGGGACTCTGTTTGTCTTAGAATGTACGTATACTTACCCTCTACACTCACACACTTATCAGGGAACCCTCTCTGAACTGCAATATTCATGTTTTCTTTCTTCATAGCCTTAGAAAAAAATGCTTCTGTGTCACCATCTCAGCTCCATCAGTATCTCTTCCAAAGCTTCCTCTCTTGCTTTTATCTGAATATTTTTAGTCCTATTTTGTGACACTAAAATAAATACTGCCCTCATTCTCTGCCTAATTTTCATTTATACAGTTCATGTTCTTATTTTCAGAGCACCATCATTGCATCCTCAGGCTTAAAGTTTTAGTTGCTGTACATTTTTTTTTCTTTTTGTATAACTAATATTCTTGAAAGACTTTGAACAGTTTAGGTAAACATGTTTGTGAAACTTTACAGTAGCATAAATAGTCACAATGGCAGCTCCCCCAACAAAGTATAATAAAGAGCACTGTAACTAAAGGATATACAGACAGTATAATACAAATGTACACCAATTAAAATAAACTATCTCAGGAAAATGTCTGTACTACACTTGTGTGAAAAGAAACTACTGCAACAATGTCTCTGTGTCTTGCACCAAATTAAGCTTTAGAAACATGACCAAACTACATGATAAATAAGGTGGTTAGGTATTACCTAAGGCAGTTGTTTCAAATTAAAAAGATCTTTGAGTGCTAAGCAAGCCATACATGATTACCCATTACTAACCTGATTAGTATCTGTATAAGACATCTGGTATCTCTTGGTCTGGCCTTCATTGCAGCCTTCCAGATGGCAGTCCTACATTCCCACAAAGTATAAGTAGTTGGTTTTGATTTATCCTGAAGTATTCCAAGCACGAGGAAAACAGGCTTCACAGGAAGTTGCATCATTTTATAGGAGTCAACACACTAAGCTAAAATAAAGAGAGATCAACATCATTGACCAAACATCACAGAAGTACAATATAACTCACTATTATCTACGGAAACAACAGTTCTATGAACCCGGACTAGAAACGTTAAAGAATCTTATAACAATGAACATTCTATATGACACTGTATGTTAATTGTGACATAGTGCCAGCAAAACAATATGTAATTTCTTGAGAAACTGCCATAACATGTGTGCATTGAATACTTTTATAACTGTTTCTACAATGTGTTTCTAAATAAGAATGTTCTTGGTTTTCTTTGGTAAGGGCAAGTAGTTACTTAGTTCATTCAGATCTACACCACCTATTCTGTATATCTCTTTTTAATACCTGCACTTACTTACGGTATTAGGGCCTTCCAGGAAGGGGGCCTGAACTCCTTAACTACATTAATAATAGGCAGTAATAACAGGCAGTACATAATGAGGAACAAAATGGCTCTGTGGTCAAAAATCCAAGAAACACTATAATGGAGGAATTAACCACTTTTTGTCATATATATATATATATATATATATATATATATATATATATATATATATATTTTTTTTTTTTTTTTAATTTACATTAATAATTTGGTAACTGAGAGAGCTAGTTCTTACTGAAGGGCTTAATGTGAAAAGCTATGGTGGGCGCCAAAAATACACTGTCAGTATCCATAAACAATGAATGCACTGTAATGGACACATTGCTAGTAATTATGAAGATAGGCATTTTACAAACAAATCTCTGTGCAGGCAAATTAACTGAAACAAAGAAATGATCAGGCAAGGAGGCCATAAAATAGACTTCAAAACAGATAATATGAATGCAGATTTAGCTGTGATTCTTAAGTATATAAACTAATAGTTGTGTAATAGCACAACCGTTTATCAAAGACCAAAAGAGGCACCAGAGGCAGATTTTCTTGTAGGTAGATGTCCTTTTCCAGCTCTAAAAAAGGAGAAACATGGCTTTTTTGTCTCTCCTTGGGCTTTTCTCTACCTACATCTTCCAACTATCAGCTTTTTTCCTCACTGATTGTATTCATCAGGATGCACTTGCATTCACACATGCATCAGTATTTTCTGTTTTCCCGATTTCCTCATTTTTCCTGTAAAAACATGTGCAAGCGATCTCCAACTTTGGCCCCACTAACACACGTTTACCTTCACAGGTAATGGCCATTTACAGGACATGAACAAACTGACTGATTGGTGGGTGGTTATCCTTAGTATGTTGTGCTGTATTACTGTACAGCCTGACCTCTGCTAAGTGTCAGTAGTACAATAGATGGGTCTGTCTCCATTCCCTCAGATGGACTGCTCAGTCCCACCTCATTCGATCATAGGTTATCTGTGGAACAATTGGGGCTTTAGTCTTCTGCACAGAAAATTGGCAGGAAGGTATGTATCCTGATGGAAGAAAACAAAGTGGGTATCAGACAATAACCTGACCCACTGGAAAAGGGATATGATGTCTAGTTCTACAGCCAATAATCCAGGTTCAGGACTTGGGAATTGAAAGAATGATTAGGGGCAGGATAATAAGGTTTCTGCCAACCTGCCTATCCCTGAGGAAAGGAAGCAGAAATCTTAGGGACATGTAAGCATGTATCCATCCACTAATTGTTGAGGGAAATGAAGGACTTGTTGGGATGCATCTGCTTTCAAGGTGGTACAGAACTACCAGAGGGGCTGCATCATTTCTGTGAGTAACTGACATCATCTTGCTGCCCCTACTGCAAGTGCACCCCTGGGGAATCTTGCCAAGTCATTCATGGAAGATTAGGCCGATCGACTTAAAAATCCAGAGATAGTTTTCATTTTGTTCTAGTTTCCCTTCGAGGAAAAAGAAATGAGATGGAGTGACCCAACATGTGCAGACCCTTTCTTCATAAGGTACAAATAGTATTAATGGTGTTCAGTCAAGGTATGGAGCTGTTGCTTGCCTTTGTAATGCATTTCCAAAAGATAAAGAGAAACAGACAAACTGGGATAAGCAAGTTTCAAAGGCACTTACTCCTCATAGTCCTCTTCCCAGTAGAGAACTGCTTCATACATTCTGAAACCTGAGAGATATGATAACTGCCAAAATGATAAGTGTAAACTATATCAGCTTGAAGGGCAGTGTACAGGCCAGCATGAAAGCAAGAAAGAAATGACAGCACTGATCATAAAATTCAGGTACCTTGGAGGGACTGGATTTACCATAAGGTACTCAGTGGAAAAGCCCCACAATAGCTGTTTTTAACCTATGCTATGCTATAGTCTTATCATTTACTAGATTGTAAAACTGATCAAATGATTTAATGACATCTCTTTTGTCAATGATAACAGATTGAAGAAAGTCTGTATCGAAGGCAGCAGTTTTTGGTGAAGGTCACTGCAGCTGGGCATTTAGCTTTCCTAATGCACAGCAGCCACAGAGGCAGATTCCTTAAGTCTCTGGTTCTAATGCCAGAATTTTGGTGTTTTATCCTTTTATCAACACCCATTTGTTGAGTCTGTGAGCATCAAAGAACTGTGAGTCACTAAGTATTGATGCCTTTGCTTACCAAACTTCAAGGAATCAAAATCAAATATTTAAAATTCACCCATTTCATATAATTAAACACCATCATATCAAACAAAAGTTAAAGCTGAAAGTTACAAATAATTAGTTCAAAGCAGTGCATTAAAGAGAGGGCTAAAATTCATACCTTTAGGTGAACAGTATGTCAAATTGAGCTATATTTCAGCTCTCTTTGAATGCTTATTTTTGGTTCATTGAAGTTGGAGGCTGAGGTGCCACAACTTATCAGTGGAAATAGTAATGAGACATGCTACAATTAAAGCAAACTAATTGAGTTTACTATTAACTACCTGTTAATTTCCCTTCAAAAGCAGGCATATTCCTGATGTAGAAGTTGGTCAGTTATTCATTCTGCATAGGCAAGAAACTCTTAACATTATATCCACCTTTTTTATTAAGCCACTGTAAAAGCTTTTCGTTAGTACCTTGCACTAACTTCTTCAGACAAGCAAAATATTCACACCATTACAAGTGAGTTTAAATACCAGCATTGAAACACTTAACCACGCCCCTTGCTCTCCCTTCAGCTCCTTAAAGGTACAGATCACAGCTAACTAAGGTGCATTTGCAATTCTCTATTAACATAATAAAAAATTCATACACCGAGGCTGTAATAATAGCAGGTTTTGAAACTGAAAGAAAAAAGCCCAATATTTTGATTATTAAACTGTATAAAGTAGATAAATATGTAAAATATATAAAATAACATAAAACTAATGATGTTCAACCTACAGCATAAATACTAATAATGGAAGAGCTATGCTTCCTAATCAAAAATTACCTATGCATACATTGTATCTTGCCTGCTTTCAAGTAAAATAACTAATATAATGAATATAATAAATATAATGAAATTAATGCATACTGTCCTAAGCATCTAAGTAACTAGAACAGCTACCCAAGAAAAATAATATAATATTAATCATATCTCACTAAATAATAAAAATAATAATATAGAAATATAAAATATGACATGTAACATATAATAGAACATAAATTTAGGCTACTCAGTATAGGTTTAATACTGTCATTAAATAAAACAGGTCTAAAAATTAGCGTATCTATACCTAAAATTATTAAATAATAAAATATGAATCAATAATATATATTGTAAAATAATTATCATGATGTATAATCATAACAATAACTGATAATTATTAACCCTCCACCACTGTCAACTAATAAAGAGTTATGAAACCATTAATTTGTCGACTCTCATTTTTCATTTTTTGACTCTCATTTTAAAAAATTGTGAGGATAAACAGCTCGTCACCTCTTCAAACTTTTAAGTTTTAAAAAACAACTAATGGATAATGAGCTGTTAAGACCAGGGGGGCAATATGCTTCCAATCTTAATTGCCAAAGAAGCTCTTTACATTCTAATCTATATGTCTCAGGTCCATAAGAATTGGTATTATACAGTTGATCTATAACCATAAATGTAAACTCATGGTTTGGGTTGTTCTGAATGTGCATAGCCAAAGCATTGTCCATTTTCATTCTTCTTATGGCATACAAATGCTCGTACATTCTTTCCTGGAGTTTCCTCTCAGTCTTGCCAATGTAATGGGGCATGATGAACATTGAGCAAGGTATACCACTTGGGTACTGGAACAAGTGAAACGTCCCCTGATGAGGAATTTCCTGTTCTTAACTGTAAAGGCTGTACCTGCCTGGACAAATCTGCAATACTTGCACATATTACATTTATACATCCCTGATCTTGGTGTTACTAAATTTTGCGTAGATTCCAGAATATTTTTGATGTTAGGGCCCCTTCTATATGTTATCAATGGGGCTTTATCAAAAATTGGACCTCCAAGTAACTCAGGGGATAGTAATCGCCAGTTCCTCTTAATTATAGTAACTTTGTCATTGACATCTGTATTAAAAGTTAAAATAAAATTGGACCTGGACATGTTTCCCTGAAAATCAGGGCATACAGGTGATGGTGAATGACTCAATTCAGGAACAACATGACTCAAGATAGAAGAAAAATAGCCATTAGCTCTCTTGGTCTTAACTTCAAAACACAACTCATCAATCAAGGCTTCTGGATAACCTCGATCCAGAAATAAATTGGCTGTGAAACCACACTCTTCCAAAAATTCACTATCGCTTGACACCATCCTAGCTGCTCTTAGAAGTTGTCCTTTGACTATAGCCTTTTTCTGGTGAAGCGGATGGTCACTATCATAATGTAGATAAGAATTAGAGAAAGTTGATTTCCGATGGATTCTGGCTCCAAACTGACCTAGACTTCTGTCTTTATAAAGTTCCACTTCCAAATAGGATATCTTCTGTATGTCTATTGTCCAAGTAAATTTCAAAAAGTCAGACGAATTATTGAAGCCGATCACTAGGT